>NC_057739.1:41212449-41287075 GCF_004010195.1 Chiloscyllium plagiosum
ACTTTTACTATAATTTCTAATATTACTGGCTAGCCTACCTTCATATTTGATCCTCTCCTTCCTTATTTCTCTCTTCGTTATCCTCTGTTTGTTTTGTAGCCTTATCAATCTTCTGATTTCCCAGTGCTCTTGGCCATTTTATAGGATCTCTCTTTTTCTTTGATACATTTCCTGACTTCCTTTGTCAGCCATGGCTGTCTAATCCCTCCCCGGATAATCTTTCTTTTCTTGGGGATGAACCTCTGTACAGTGTCCTCAGTTATACCCACAAACCCCTGCCATTTTTGTTCTACTGTCTTCCCTGCTAGGCTCTGCTTCCAGTCGATTTTAGTCAGTTCCTCTCTCATGCCTTCATAATTACCTTTGTTTAACTGTTCCATGTTGAAGGTCTGCTGATCTGCTGTAAACTCAAACATTGTGGTTGTATAATTTCAGGCCTGCACCTGGAGTAAAACTTGTGCATTAGGCTGATATTATTTTTGTGTATTCCTGTTTAAAACTGAAAAGTCCAAACATGGCCAATAACCTATGCTTTAATGTTTGTGCTGAAAACCTCATTGGGAATGTGTGAAACCCTTGCAGGGTTATTGATCCTACATGGGCGGCACGGTGGCACAGTGGTTAGCACTGCTGCCTCACAGCGCCAGAGACCCGGGTTCAATTCTCACCTCAGGCTGTGTGGAGTTTGCACGTTCTCCCCGTGTCTGCGTGGGTTTCCTCCGGGTGCTCCGGTTTCCTCCCACAGTCCAAAGATGTGCAGGCCAGGTGAATTGGCCATGCTAAATTGCCTGTAGTGTTAGGTAAGGGGTAAATGTAGTGGTATGGGTGGGTTACGCTTCGGCAGGTTGGTGTGGACTTGTTGGGCCGAAGGGCCTATTTCCACACTGTAATGTAATCTAAATCTAAATCTACATTTTGCAGGGCTTCATTTTGGGTCATCGTGCAATTTCCCCTTTTATTTAAAATGTAATTGTTTTGCATGGGTGCTTCTTTCAGTTTTGCATACGGGCCACCTTTCAGTTTTTTTTTTCCAGTGGATTCACAAAGGAGTCTTGATTATGGAGTAAGACCCAGTCCAGCTTTAAGAGAATGTTGCTGTGCCCGTTTCTTGGGCTAATGCAGATTTTTCTGTGAGTTGTGCTTCTCCCACAGATCTAATCCTGCATGGCAGTCCGTTTGTGGCTTCTGTCCATCAGGGATTCTTTCAGGTGTTGTGGGGTCTATGTTCGAATCATAGAGGCCTGCTAGACTGCTGCTCCTGAGTCTCCTGCACTCCTAGCTGGTCCTTAACCAGATCAGTTCTCCCTCACACTCACTAAATCTTGGAAGCCCTTGATTTACACTTCGATGTTTTATCCTTCTCGTGCGGTGTTTCTGTACTGGGGCTCTTCAAGTCTCATCAACTGTGTCTGAATAGCAATGTCACTTTCTTCACCGCCATTAACATATTAATTTTCTATTTTGAATCAGTACCTTTCAGGCTATTGTGTTGCTACATGTTCAAATGACTCTGTTTACAACAACAACTTGCATTTATATAGCATTTCAACATAGCAAATGGCCCTTTGGTTCCCTAAAGCAGATTCACACCAAAAAAAGGTGGAGATGTTAGGAGAAAGTGACCGCTAATTTGATTTGAAGAGGTAGGATTAGTGGAGGTGTTGGCGAAGTGGTATTGTACATGGACTACTAATCCAAAACCTCAGGATAATGTTCTGGGGACGTGGGTTCAAATCCCGCTTTGGCAAATGTGTAATTTGAAGTCCATAAAAATCCTAGATGCTAAAACTGGACCATTGACGACTGTGAGGTAATAATTTAAATCACCATGTCATTTTCAATTGTGATACAAAAAAAACAATTACCATCTGGTTGGCTAAGGAATTGGGTGGCACAGTGGCTCAGTGGTTAGCACTGCTGCCTCACAGCGCTAGGGACCCGGGTTCGATTCCAGACTCAAGCGACTGTCTGTGTGGAGTTTGCACATTCTCTCTCTGTCTGCACGGGTTTCCTCTGGGTGATCCAGTTTCCTCCCAAGGTCCAAAGATGTGCAGATTAGTTGAATTGGCCAAGCTAAATCGCCCATAGTGTTCAGGGACGTGCAGGTTAGCTACATTAGTCAGGGGAAATGTTGGGTAGTGGGTCTGGGTGGGATACTCGTCGGAGGGGCATTGTGGACTTGTTGGGCCAAAGCGTCTGTTTCCACACTGTCAGGATTCTAATCTGCCATCCTTCCCTAGTCTGGCTGACATGTGATTCCAAACCCTCAGCAAATTGGTTGAGTCTTGGCTGTCCTCTGAGCAATTATGATGGACAATAAAGGCTGGCTACATACCATACACAAATTTTAAAAACAAAAGGTCAAGAGGGAGAGGCAAAGTTTTAGGCTGGGAATTTGGATCTTTGGGCCCAGTCAGCTGAAAGAGTTCCTTCAACATGTTGTCTCACCGGTTGCAGTGAAGTTCCTAGTGGCATTATAGTTGCCAAGCCTTTCAATTTGTAGAATCTCCAGGAAATGAAATAATTATTCTGTATACTCTCATCATCACCAGGAGTAAAACCTTTGAGGAGAATTTTAAAAACAAGATAGTCATTTGTTTAGTGCTTCTTCTTTCTTGATAATCTCCAAGAATGTGGTACATGTTTGGCAAAAAATCACATTGGGTTTACAGCATGCAGGCTGTACACTGTTCACCCAATGACTGTCTCAATGTTTATGCTCTATGTGAATCTCTTCCTAACCTTTTCGCTGAAACCTATTGAAATATCCCACTTCATCCTCTTTGAAGTACATATCTGACACTCCTTTCAATACATTTTATGCTATTTTCTTTAACCACTCTCTGTGCTAGCAAGTTTTATATTCCAACCGCTTAGTTCAAACGTAAATTTTTCTTGAATTCCCTATTTTAATTAGTTTATTTACACTTAGCAATGACTTTCAACTGTTTGGCAAATTAGAAAATGTGTTTCATCAACTCACATTGGTATTGTGATAACTAAGCTGTTCAATGAAATTAAACATTAATTCAAAAATTATAAATGTAAATATATTTTCTGCCCTTTTGGCTTCTAAGTTCATGCAATTTCTTCTCCATTGTTTCAGTTGTGGAGAAATGATATACAAGACCAGAGAAGTCTTTGGTTTTTATATCAATCTGCCCACTTGCACATCCTGGTCTGAGATCTGTGGACAGTGAAGGTACATGAGGACTTGGCAGGTGAAGACACGTTTTGTTTTTACCTATTCGTTCTTCAACTGTGAAGAGAACTGGCAACGCTATCATCACCTATCAGAGCTGCTCCTGAGAAGCTGATTGCCTGCTGTTGATTTACCCTGCTACAGTCCATAGGCCTGAGAGATAGTGTTTCAGCACTTCAACCTAGCGCAGATGAAAGCACACTGATGAATTTCCAAGTTAGGGTGTGTGTCTTGGAAGGGGAACTTGGAGGCAATGGTTTCCCTAATTGGCCAGGGAAGTTATTGTTTGTTTATCAATCTGTCAGTTGTTTCTAAGTTCCATTTTAACAGCTTCAATTCAAATTTGCAGGTAATGGCAAGCTAGGAAGGATATTTTAATTGGATGCGGCAGACCAGAGCAGTCTGCATAGTTTTAAACAGTTGGTAAAAGAAGATGAGGGGTTAAATGTTAGATTTTTGAGGGGGATTTGTAATCACAGTTAATTATAGGCAGTCAATTATTTGTAAGGATTTTTCAGGCAATCTATTTAGTTTTAAGCTGCAGTTTAGATGTAACATATTAGTTCATTAGGCAAATGATAATTGAGGATGGTTCTCTGTTATTGGAGGATAAGCAGGCATTTGGCATGGAACATATGAGTCTCTTTTTAAAAGTTGTGGAGACAGTATCCTGCAGACTAGTCCAAGTGGTAGGGAATTCTTCCCTCAATCTATCTCCTCTCCTAGTCCTATTTCCATCTGACGACAACAACTTACTGGCCGAGACTGCCCTCTGACCTTTCTCATTTGTTAACGCACTGTGTTACTTGGAGCTGGAGCCCTACAATTGTGCCAATCAATTGTCTGAATTCTTTTTGGCCACTGATCATGGGAAAGCCTCTCATGACATTAAGATGGCCCCTTGCTCACTCCATTTGGATCAAAAAGTGTGCTGCTGGAAAAGCACAGCCAGTCAGGCAACATCCGAGGAGCAGGAGAGTCAACATTTCTAGTGTAAGCTCTTTGTCAGAAATGTTTTGCTCCTCGGATGCTGCCTGACCGGCTGTGCTTTTCCAGCACCACACTTTCTCCCACTCCATTTGAAGGTTAGCTGCCATTCCTTCGAAGACTAGAGCATTGCCATTTCTGAAACACTGTTAATAATAGACACCTTACAAATGGTCTGTTTACATTTATAGAAGGTTAGTTAATATTGAAATATGAGTAAGTGAGGTTTCATGCTACACAGAAAATACAAAATACTAACAAACTTCATTTTCAATCCCCAGTTTCTAGCATGAGACTTTTCACCTTGCATCATGAGAACTAGAAGGTGAGAAACAGACTGAAATAAAGGCCAACCATTTTGTACAGAATGTGAAGGGGATACATATTGTGACACCACAAGCCCCAATCTTATGGTCATGTATTTATTGATTGAGATATTGGGGATCTTTTGAAATCCTGTGTTTCAGATAGCAATGGAAGTTAACTCATTGAATATGTCCAAAGTAGAGATCAAGAGATTTCTACTTACTGCTGGTTATTAGGGAATTTTGGGAGAGTGTGGGGAAAACTGCAGCGAGGTAGATGATTAGCTGTGATGTAGAAGAGTTTGATTTATGTTTCCTAATGCCGATGGTTGCTAATTTATGCCTGGAGACCACGTTGTTGTTGAATGATTGAGATAATTACAACTATGATGTAAAATCTTTCAACTTGGTGCATTTTGCTGGTGCAATAATCTTGTTGGAGTTGGGATGTTTGGTTGCAGATTGGTTGAAAATTCACAGATTCTTGCATTGACAGTTGAAGTAGGGTCTGTATTCACTTCAAATTTAAAACAGAATCATAAAATATTTAGATGGGTGAAACAATGGTGCATGTTAAGTGTTCAGGGTTCACAAAGTTCTGAATGAATGCTGTTGCTCATGAACCCATTTAACTTGTACAAATGCAGTGTGTAAAGTAGTCTTTCAAGGAAGTGGGTTCAACCCATGCTATTTAACCAGAAAGCAATGCCAATCCTCACTATCACATGAATAAAGTACGAATAAGATTAATGCAATTTGTTTTTCAAAGAGCAGAACTGAGAAATGACCTTGAAAAACACAGATGCATATTTTTACAATCCCTTTAATATTGGGTGTAAAAGTCTATAGGGTTTTTTTTATTCATTGACAGTATGTGGTATCACTGGTTAGACCAGTAATTATTGCCCATCACTAATCATCCAGAGGACAGTTAAGACTCAGTCGCATTGCTGTGAATCTGGAGTCATATGTAGACCAGACCAGGAAAGCAGATTTAGTGGAACACATGGATTTTTCCAGCAAACAGCAATTGTTACATGGCCACTGTTGGACTCTCAGTTCAAAAGCACTTTTGAAGTGTAATCATCGTTGTGAAGCAGGATCATACTCTCAAACATTAATGTGCTCGTGACTGCTAATTATTTTTCAATGTTAACTTAAGGGCAACAATATTGACCAGAGCCCCAGGAATATTTTCCCTGTTCTTCATTGAAACATCCACCTGACAGAGCTGAGGCTGCATCAAGCTAACGTTTCATATGAAAGTGAGCATCTCCAACACGATAGGACTTCCTCAGTGCTGCCCATTCATATATTCAGCTGAGCTTTTTGTGCTCAAGTCTCCAGATCGAGCCTTGAAACACAACCTTCTGATTCAGGGATTCCCATACCACTAACTTGACCATGGAAAACATGCATAAGGTGGTGAACTCTACTTTAAACTAAGCCAGATGGTCTGGGATCCAATCCCGTATACTCCAGAGATGAGTAATAATATTCCTGAACAGGTTGATTACAAAAAATGTTTGCTTCAAAATAAACTAGGGTAGTTGAGCAAAGATGATGAAGGGCACAGTTTGGACCAGTGTCTGGTAGTTACTCTTCCAAAAGGCACAAGCCTTGGAATGAAATTTGAGTTTAAGCGGTGGACTCCAAATCCTTCGATGAACTTTGTGCTATGGAGAATGGAGAGTGTTTTAGGTGCTATTTTTCCAAAATTCATTGCTGTAAAGAGATGGCTAATGCATGAATAGACGTATTGTGTTTCTGTTGAAAAATGTGGTGCTGGACAAACACAGCAGGCCCTTCGATGAACTTTGTGCTATGGAGAATGGAGAGTGTTTTAGGTGCTATTTTTCCAAAATTCATTGCTGTAAAGAGATGGCTAATGCATTAATAGACGTATTGTGTTTCTGTTGAAAAGTGTGGTGCTGGACAAACACAGCAGGCCAGGCAGCATCCGAAGAGCAGGAGAATCGACGTTTCAGGCACAAGCCCTTCTTCAGCATCTGTAGTCCTCACTTTCTCCACATTGTGTTTCTGTTCAGGTGTGCTGTTACAGTTTTAGTAATCTGTATCAAATACTCTTTCTGTTGAAGAGTGTGTGAACATGTGTGACTGTGAGAGCTTGAAGCTGGTCTGAGTTTGGGTGGGATGATTGTTATGGACCAGGCCAGACCCCTCAAAACATCTTAAGAAGGTAGCCAGACCCTAACTTTGCTAGTTGTTTTATGCAGGTGTATAGTGGATTTTCCAGGAGAGAATCAGCTAGTCCAACTACTCAGTTTTAAACAAAATGGATATTATTTACAAGATTACTGAATGAAACACAAGCAACAGAAAACAGAATACCAAATAACGTAACCTCTCCAAAAACCCAACAGATCACTCCAGCTTAATGATGCTGTTCCAAATGCTGACAACAATCCCCATAAACACCCCTTGGCACGAAAGGTAAAATCAAACACAGAGTATGTCAGAGAGAGAGAGTACCAGCCTGGACCTTTTCTTCCACCCCACTGCTAAAAATAAAAGCACTGGTAGAACTGGCAGCTCCCCTTACGTTATACAAGTATTTTTTAAAATAAAACTTGAAAGCCTCGGCCTGAGGCAGTATCTATTAGCTATTACCAAATTTGCCCTAAAATCCTACACCTCCAAACTTTTCAGAGTCTGTGTCATTTACAACCTCTCTTTTAAAAAAGGCCAAGGACTTCATAACCCTGTTGAATGAGCAGCTTTGTCACATGATAACTAAATGGGATAATTTATCAGTTCTCCCTAGTCTTGGTAAAGAATGAAGGCATAATACTTATTCGTAGAATCTAGAATCTCTACAGTGTGGAAACAGGCCCTTTGGCCCAACAAGTCCACAGAATGACCCTCCAAAGAGTAACTCACCCAGATCCGTTCCCCTACTACTCTACATTTACCCCAGATTAATGGACCTAAGCTATACATCCCTGAACACGATGGGCAACTTGGCTTGGCCAATTCACCTAACCTGCACATCTTTGGATTTAGGGGTGGCATGGAGACTCAGTGGTTAGCACTGCTGTCTCACAATGCCAAGGACTCGGAAGGCTGTCTGTGTGGAGTTTGCATGTTCTCTTCTTGTCTGCGTGGGCTTCCTCCCACAGTTCAAAGATGTGCAGGTTAGGTGGATTGGGCATGCTCAATTGCCCATGGTGTCCAGGGACATGCAAGCTAGGTCAATTAGCCATGGGAAATGCAGTGTTTCAGGGATAGGGAATAGTTTTGGGTCTGATTGGGATGCTCTTTGGAGGATTGGTCTCGACTCGATTGGCCAAATGGTCTGCTTCCACGCTGCAGGAATTCTATGAAATAATGCTCTCCATCTCCAGAAATGGATGAAATAATTGCTGTCGTGTTCTGAAACGCAACAAGAGAAAGCCTCTTGTCTCTTCAAGATTGCTCTGCCATTCAGTAAGATCATGACTGATCTGATTTTGACTTCAGCTCTACAATTCTGCACATCCCTAATAATGTTTCATCTCCTTGAAATCTATCTACCTCTGTGTTAAGATTCTGCATCCAGTACCCTTTTGATTTCTCTGAACTTCTCAGGAATTACTGCCTTAAGTGGGAAAGGAACGCTTCACCACTGGGTTAGTCAGTTGAGGATTTTTACTTGTTAAAAATACTGATCCCCACGGTTGATCCAAAATTTGAGCTCATTCTTAGAAATGTATTTTTTTGAAGAATGATATTCCAGTTATACAACTACATTGAGGACAGATAACGTCGTAATCAGTAGTCACTTAGTTGTGTTGGGGGCCAGAATGGTATGAAGTGTGACAATTTAGTTTCTGTGTCCCTGTTTTCAATAAGGAAAAAAAGACATGCACCATGGTGTCCTGAAAGAGGATGTTAGCTTATAATCTAGTCATGTGAACAGAAGGTGCTGCGTAAAAAAAGTGACTAGTATTTATATGCTGCTTTTCACAATCTCAGAAATTTTTCATGTTACAGCCAATAAAACACTTAATGTTCAGACACTTCAGACATGGTCAATGAACATGTGAATTGAGAATGGGAGTAGATGATTCTGTCCTGGGACCTGCTCCACCAATTAGTAGGATGATGGCTGTTCTTTTGGGGGTTTTGAATTCTCTGTTTTCACTGACACCTCCAGTAAACTTAGATTCTTGTTAAGCAAGGGAATCAGTCCATGTCCACCTGCAAAAATATTCAATAACCCTGCTTTCACTGCAGTCAAAGGCAGAGAGTTCCAAAGTGTCCAAACCCTCTGAGAGGTAACAATTACTCCTTATCTCTCACCTCAGAAGACGATCCCTCTTATTACTGCAGTACGGTAGGATATGTAACAGCTAATTAGCTTGCAGAAAAAATTTACAAACAGCCAAGTGATAATGACCTTATTTCTGTTTTTAGTTATATTGGAATACTGTACTCACCAGCAAGAGCAGATGGGACATTGCTTTGACATCTCCTCTGAAAGAGAACGGAATGGTTTTATGAGGATTGTTGATTAGATTCCAGTGATGATCAGTCACCTGTGGTTCTGTCCTTTCTCATTCTGATGAATTAAGTACTGTGCATTGTGCACAGCACTTGATTTTTGTTGGGGTTTTTTTTAGCTGTTAAAAGTGTAGATTGATCCTGTTCTGAATTATGCTTATCTTCCTGTAGCTGTTGCATAAATAGCTGCCACTTGTGAATGACCTTGTTAATAATTGCTCTGGAAAATTGCTGACGGATTTATTCAAAAATGTGCACAGAAATTTAATTCCTTTTGAGTATGCCATTTAATCAAATATCAGTAGGTTTTCTTTTAACCTGTGAATAAACCCACATACAGTTGCATAGTGTAATTACAATGAATTCAACTTGCTTTTTATTTTGTTATAATCATGGTATTTTTCCCAGAACTCTATTCACCAAATGGTTACCGTAGTGATGAGATTTATAGCTGCTGTCCGATCACAATGTCAGTATCAGGCAATTGCAAGAAATCAAACGTTCCCCACTGGCAAGAAATGCTCAATATTTTAGGTTGGAGCGCTGTGAAGTGAGTGAGCATTAACATTTCAGAAATGGAACCCTTTGTCAAAATAGGTAGACAGAGTTGTCTGATCCCATTTGTCAGGAGTCCAAACAGAGTCGTAAATAGGTCCAGAAGGAATCCTGGTTAACCTCCTGGGGAGCAATTAGAATTACGACTTGCTCCTGTTCTATAAGGTAATGGCTTTGAAAGAGTTAATGTTAAGCTGTATTGAGTTCTACTAAATCTGATGATGTTGGACTGGGATGGACAAAGTTAAAAATCACACAACACCAGATTATAGTCCAACAGGTTCATTAGGAAGTACTAGCTTTCGGGCCATTGTTCCTTTGTCAGGCAGCTAGTCTGCCTGACTAGCTACCTGACAAAGGAGCAGCGCTCTGAAAGCTAATACTTCTAAATAAACCTTTGGGACTATAACCTGGTGTTGTGTGATTTTTAACTTAATTTGATATGACACACAGTCTTTGGCTAGAGAAATAGGTCCTCTTGCATGAGATCCAGTAGGGTCCAAAGTAACGCAGTTATTTTAATCAACCTGATTTGATGTGTTAAGATTCACCTCTGGACTTCTGGCCAAGAGGAAGGAACACTGCCACTGCATCAGCAGATCCTGAGAAGTGACATACCTGGCTTTTGATAGTTGCAATTAAGTCCAACTAGTCATTGAGTCATGGTCATACAGGACAGAAACAGTCCCTTCAGTCCAACCAATCCATCAACATAATCCTAATCTAAACTAGTCCCACCTGCCTGCTTCTGGCCCATACTCCTTCAGACCTTTCTTATTCATGTACTTATCCAAATGTCTTTTAAACATTGTAATTGTATCCACGTAGGTCATTTCCTCAGGACATTCATTCCACACACAAGCCACCCTCTCTGCAAAACATTGGCCTTTTGCTTTTTAAATCTCTCTCCTCTTACCTTAAAAATGTGCCCCTTAGTCTTTTCCCATCCTAGAGACAAGCCAACTACCATTAATCCTATCTTTCCCCTCATTATTTGATAAACTTGTATAATGTCACCTTTCAACCTCCTCTGCTCCAGTGGAAAAAGTTCCAGTTGCTATAGTGCAATGCATTATACCCAAGACTCGTGCCTTCTCTTAAATGGGCCATCCTCCTCCACTCCTAATTCGACAGGCCCTCTGATTTTGCATAGCAAGGAGGATTGTTGGTATGAAATATTCACTAGGATACAGAAATGGTCAGTCCTTCATCAAAAGGTGACAATTTGGAGCAGAAAATGTGTTCCCCAATAATCTGTGTCAGATTAGTTAAACAGATTTCCTGTCTGTTAGTAGCAACCCTTACCAAGATTGACACAAGGATTATGTTCAATCAAGCTCCTGTTCATCCACATAAGCAATATTACAGCTTGTGATCTTATGATAAATCTGCTGCACAAATCACTGCCTTAAGTTACTACAGTTGGATGGAAGTTCAGTGTTTTTCTGGAGTGATACAGCACGGAGACAGACCCTTTGATCGAACTCGTCAATGCACAACCAAAACTAGTCCCATTTGTCTGTGTTTGGCCCATCCCTCTAAACCTTTCTTATTTGTTTACCTGTCCAAATGTCTTCTAAATGTTGTAATTGTCCTTGCATCTACCACTTCCTCTGACAGTTCATTCTCCATATGAATCACCCTCTTTGTGAAAAAGTTATCCCTCAGGTTAAATTTTTCTCTTCTCACTTTCAAAAAATATCCTCTAATTTTAAACTCACCAATGCTAGGGATAAGATTTTTGCTTTTCACCATATCTATGCCTGCCATGATTTTATAAACCTCTATAAGGTCACCCCCTCAACCTCTTAAGTCCCAGCCTTTCCTTATAAATCAAACCTTCCAATCCCAGTAACATCTTTGTAAATCTTTTCTGCACCCTCCCCCAATTTAATAATATCCTTCCTGTGACCAGGTGACCAGAACTGTATGCAGTACTCTAAAAATGGCTTCACCAATATCCTGTACAACCACAACATGATGTCCCAACTCTTATACTCAAATAACCTGAGCAATGAGGGCAAGCTTGCTAAATGCCTTCTGAATCATCCTGTCTACCTGTTATACAACTTTCAAAGAACGATGTATCTGAACCCCTCAGTCCCTCTGTTCAACAACACTACTCAGGGCCCTACCATTAACTGTATAATCCCACCTTTGTTTATTTTCCCATAATGCAATACCTCACATTTATCCGAATTAAATTCCATCTACCACACATCATCCTTTGTAATCTTAGATAACCTTCTTCACTGTCCACTATACCACTAATTTTGGTGTCATCTACAAACTTAGATTAGATTAGATTAGATTACTTACAGTGTGCAAACAGGCCCTTCGGCCCAACAAGTCCACACTGCCCCGCCGAAGCGCAACCCACCCATACCCCTACATTTACCCCTTACCTAACACTATGGGCAGTTTAGCATGGCCAATTCACCTGACCTGCACATCTTTGGACTGTGGGAGGAAACCGGAGCACCCGGAGGAAACCCACGCCGACACACGGAGAATGTGCAAACTCCACACAGTCAGTCGCCTGAGGCAGGAATTGAACCCGGGTCTCTGGTGCTGTGAGGCAGCAGTGCTAACCACTGTGACACCGTGCCGCCTTACTAACCATGCTTCCTAAATTCTCATCTAAATTATTGATACAAATTGAAATAATGGTGAACCCAGCACCGATCCCTACAGAACATCACGAGACTCAGGCCTCCAGTCTGAGAAACCACCTTCATTACCTTCTTCCATTGAGTCAATTTTATATCCAATTGGCAAGTTCTCCACAAATCCCATGTGATCTAACTTTACTAATCAGTCTACAGTGTGGAACCTTGTCAAAGGCTTTACTAAAATCCATGTAGATGACATCTGCCACTCTGCCCACATCTACCTGCTTAGTCATGTCCTCAAAATTCTCACTCAAGTTTATGAGACACTAGATCCAATGTACAATCCATGCTAACTATCCACAATCAGTCATTGTCTCTTCAAATTATGTCAATCCTAGCTTTAAGAATCCACTCCAACAGCTTACTTACCACTGATGTCAGACTCAAAAGTCTGTAGTTCCCAAGCTTCTCCTTAACCTTCCTTAAATAAAGGCACAATGTTAGCCACCTTCTAGTCCTCTGGCACCTCACCCGTGGCTGTAGATGATACAAATATCTCTGCTTGGGGCCCTGCAATTTCTTCCCTAGCTTCCCACAATATCCTGACATATACCTAACCAGGTCCTGGAAATTTATCCACCTTTTGTTTTTAATGGTCTCCATCATATCCTCTTCTGTAATGTGGACTATTTTAAAGAAATCAATATTTATTTCCTCGAGTTCCCTTGCCTCCATGTTTTTTACCAAGTAAATGCTGACATGAAATATTTGTTTAGTATCTTTCTCACCTTCTGTGGTTCCACACATAGATGACCATGTTATGTATTTCCATTAATAGGATTGCGGTGCTGCAATGCAAGCTCAGTGTGAGGGTGTTCCCAATTTCTCATTTGAAAGTGTATTCCAGTTTCGTGGATCAAACCACTTCCTCCTTTAGCAAAACAAGTCTCTGAGAACATGTTCACATTTGTATTTGATCCAATTCACCAGGAAACCACCAGGAAAACTTGTTGGGCCTCTACGAATGGTGCCATTGGTTTGTCTGAGGTTGCAGTATTTGGTTGAAGCATTTCTCCAGCAATCAGTGCTAGGGAAACTCGACAGTTCCAGCAGCATGTGCAGATTAGCAATCAGGGTTGGCATTTCAATCCCGGCCTAACTCTGGTCTGAAGGGGAGTCATGTTGAACTTGAAGCATTAACTCCAATTCTCTTGACACAGATGTTGCCAGACTTATTGCCATTTCCCCCCAGCACCTTTACCTGGTATGGGGGAATTTCAGTTTTGAAGAAAGATTGTATTGACTGGGTTTGTTTTCACTGGAATGCAGGGGATTGAGGGGTGACCTGATAGAAATTTACAAGATTATGAATGGCATGGATAGAGTGGAAAGTATGCAGCTTTTTCCCTGTGTGGAGGAGTCAATTACGAGGGGACACAGGTTCAAGATGCAAGGCAATTGATGTTAAAAAGCACAGATACTAACAGTCAGGGGCAGCACAACGGACTCATCACCATTTCAATGAAAAAAACACAAAGGGTGATGAGTGCTTGGAATGTGCAGCCAGAGGAGGTGGTGGAAGCAGACACAATGGCAACATTCAAGAAGCACTTGGACGAACACACGAGTAGGATACAAGTAGAGGGATATGGATCCTGCAAGTAAAGACAGCTTTAGTATGGAAGGGCAAAACATGTTGCCACAGGGTTGGAGGGCTGAAGGCCTTGTGTTGTACTATCCTTTGATGTGCTTTTATTTCAGATTTCCAGCATCTGCAGTACTTTGCTTTTCTTTGAGTAATACGACACTTAGTCTGTCCTGCACCACAAGTGGGCGCAACACCTCCCAAGAGCCAATGTTGATTGAAGATTAAAAATGAGAATTTAAACTATGGTCTACAATGTATTGCTTGGTTGTAAAATGAACTGTGTCACCAGAGCTTGGAAGTTGAGACAGAGGATTTTGTTCTGTATCACTGGGTAAAGACGTCAAGGGACTAATTTCTGCATCATAATCTCTTTGGATAACGTTATCCATTGTTCATTGAAGTGGTAATCCTTAAAGCAGTTATGAGCGGTGGATTCTACTTTTTACCTTGACCCAAACCCATCTTCTGGATTTGATCAACTGTACTGGTCAGATATGTGTTGGAATCTCCCTTTTGCTCTGTTGCCACCTCCTCATCTGATGCAGTCAGTGTTGTTGAACACTGAGCCAGTGTGGTTTTTTTCATTGAAATGGTTGATGAGTCCGTTGTGCTGCCCCTGACTGTTAGTATCTGTGCTTTTTAACATCAATTGCTCTTAATGCTGGTGGGTGTTTTGTTTTCACACCAGCCAACTGTAGAGCAAAGCAGCACTGCTCTGAGGCACATGCAGTAGATCACATTTACTGATCAACCACTTGCAGCACTTCCATTGTGTTGTGACATGAACAAATCCAGTCACTGAATTCTTGTATTATAGTACCTTTTTCCAAAAAAAAAGTAGTAATTAAACCACTTCCAATTTCTTATTTCTAAGAGGCTTTATAGGCTTAGACTTTTTTTCCTTGAGTGTAGGAGGTTAAGGGGTGAGCTTATAGAAGTTTATAAAATCATGAGACGCATAGACAAAGTGAATAGCCAAGGTCTTTCCCCAGGAGAGGGGAGTCCAAAATTAGAGGGCATAGGTTTGAAGTGAGTGGGGAAAGATTTGAAAGGGACCTAAGGGGAAACTCTTTCTCACAGAGGGCAGTACGTATATGGAATGAGCTGCCAGAGGAAGTGCGTAGAGGTGGGTACAATGACAACATTTAAAAGATATTTGGATAGGAAAGATTAAGAGGGATGTGGGCCAAACGCAGGTGAATAGGGATGGTCCAGTTTAGGAATCCGAGTCAGGATGGACAAGTTGGACCAAAGTGTCTGTTTCCATGCTGTATGACTAGAATGTTGCAATTCTATTCTAAGGCCCCCAAAGGGCTTGTCTCTGTGCTGTAGTATTCCATGATTCATTCTTTTTGTCTGTGTTGCTGCTTTCTCTTTGACATTGCACAACATTGTGGTGAATTTCTTTCCTAATTTTTACCAGTTTGTAATTGGAATGAGGAAGGGAGCACCTCCTCTTTTGTGCAGCAAAGTCTATTTTTTAATTCATTCGCGGTATGTGGGTGTCACTGGCTAGGCCAGCGTTTATTGCCCATCCCTCATTGCCCCTCAGGCAGTTAAGAGTCAGCCAAGTTGCTCTGGATCTGGAGCCCCATGTAGGCCAGTCCAGGTAAGGATAGCAGATTCTTTCCCTAAAGGGCATTGGTGATCCAAATGGGTTTTTCCAACAATTGGCAATGGATTCATGGTCATCGTGTCTGTTACTTCCAAATTTACTGAGTCCAATTACACCATCTGCTTGGCTGGATTCGAACCCAGAACCCAGGCTGGATGGGTCCCCAGAACATTATCAGAGTGTCCAAATGAACAGTATAGTGATAGTACCACTAGGCCATTGCCTCCCCCTACATGAGGCAAAGAAATAACTTGAATAGCACCTCTTCATGACTTCAGGTCTGTGAAGCCAATGGAGCACTTGTAGAAGTGTAATCACTGTGATAGTGTCAGAAACAGGCGGATCAATTTACTCACAGTAAGCTCTCAAACATCTGGAAACATGACCATGTAATCTGGTTGAGGAATAAGTATTAACTGGAATTCTGAAGAGATTAGTTTTTTGAATTTTTTTAATGTGCAATCAAGAAGATAGGCTGGGAGACGGAGTGTTTGTTTGGGTTAAATTTCTCATCAGAAAGTTGACTCGACTATTCCAGTCAGTGTGAACGTATTTTTCAACTGTTCAAAAGATTGTGGAAATATAGAATGAAAACAGCAACACCCTTTATATTTTTATCATTATTAAATTGAAATGTTCAAGTGGTTGTAAATAGTAAACATTGCTTCTGGCTTCTGTTTGTGGTTTTTTAAAAATTTGTCGTTATGGGTAATAGACTCAGGTCAAACTGGAATTGTGTACCTTTTCTCCTGTAAGAATTCTGTAGTCAACTTATATTGAATTTAGTTTCAACTTCAACTGGTTGCCCATTCCTTGTCTGACTTTCATTCGAAGGTAATGGCTTTTCCTTACTGTGCATGTCATCATAAAACAGTCACATCCTGATAAACATGTAATTAGTTTGTCCAGAAATGTTCGGCCTGTAACTAAATTGAGATTTCGAAAGACTCTGGATATAAATAGCTGAACCTTGTGTTCTCTAACTCACTCTTTAAAGTCACAGGTCATTTAACCATCGAGCAATTCACCAAGTACAAAACAGAAAAGTATTTTCACAAACCTGATTGACTTAAGGTTGCATAAACATTGCTATTCATTTCTGCTGCTGTAACCTCTACTGATTTATGGAGTCCTGAGTGCAGCAAAAGGCCATTTAGCCCATTTGAATTTATTCTGGCTCTCTGCAGAGCAATTGATCCCATTACTCTTCCTCAAGCTGTTTGATGGTTTTCCTCAAGTGCCAATTCAGTTTTCTGTTTGATTACTGCTCACTATCTTTTAAGACCATAAGAGGTAGGAGCAGAAATTAGGCTATTCATCCCATCGAGTCTGCTGTGCTATTCAATCATGGCTGATAAGTTTCTCAACCCCATTCTCCTGCTTTCTCCCTATAACCATTGATAATCAAGAACCTACCTATCTCGGTCTTAAAAATACTCAATGATCTGCATAGATTCATCGCTGTCTGGCTGAAGAAGTTTCTCCTTATTTCCGTTCTAAAAGGTCACTCCTTTACTCTAAGACTGTGTTCTCAGGCCCTAGTCTCTCCTACTAATGCAAGAATCTTAGGTTAGATTAGATTCCCTACAGTGTGGAAACAGGCCCTTTGGCCCAACAAGTCCACGCCAACCCTCCGAAGAGCAACCCACCTAGACCCATCCCCCCACATTTACCCCTGACACTACGGGTAATTTAGCACGGGAAGAATGTGCAAACTCCACACAGACAGTTGTCTGAGGCAGGAATTGAACCCGGGTCCCTGGCACTGTGAGGCAGCAGTGCTAACCACTGAGCCACCATGCTGCTCAACATCTACACTGTTCAGGCCATTAGATATTCTGTATGTTTCAGTCAGATCCACCCACATCCTTCTAAATGTTTTCTCCTCACAACCCCCAACTTCCACAAACAACCCTCACCCTCAGAGGCCACAGGTTTCAGGTCATTGCCACTCCAGTTTTAAAAAAAATCTTTCCTTTCACTCCCACCCTTTTTCCTTCCCATTCAACTCCTTGCAACTCTGTCTCCAGTCCCAGACCTTTTGAGAAATCAACTTTAAAATTGCAACATTTAAAAGGCATCTGAATGGGTACATGAATAGGAAGAGTTTAGAGGGATATGGGCCAAGTGCTGACAAATGGAACTAGATTAATTTAGGATATCTGGTCAGCATGGACGAGTTGGACCAAAGGATCTACTTCCATGTTGTACATCTCTATGACTCTAAATGAATTTGTTCAACTGTTTATAACTCCTTTCCATTATAATTGATGTCCTATCTTGTGTTTTGACTCAGGTCACTGCGCATCCCTGCTCCACTCATTGCTTCATGAATTTCTACGCATCACAATGTCACTAACAGTTCCTTCTATACCTTGATCTTTGGCTGATATTTCAGAACCCTTACTTGCATTTCTCTCTGTTCCACTGTCCGCCTATCTCTTACACAAATGGTTTCATCAAAATCCAAATCTTTTAATCATGTTTCCTGTTATCCCTCCATATTTCTTCCCTCGTCTAGCCCCTCATGTTTTCTGCTTGCATCTTCAAATGAGCCTTTTCAATGAACTCCTACTGTCAAAGAATTTATCATGTGTAAGTCATTTTCAGAATGAAAGTTATGTAACTTCACCACTACCTCCAGTTGAAACTTGCAGTGGTCTGGCTTGTTTCGTTTCTATAGAGATCGTAGAATCCCAACAGTGTGGAAGCAGGCCATTCGGTCCATCGAGTCCACACCAACCCTCTGAAAAGCATCTCACTCAGACCCACCCTCCTACCCTGTCTCTATGACCCTGCATTTCCCATGGCTAACCCATCTAACCTTTACATTGCTGAACACGATGTGCCATTTAGTATGGCCAGACCACCCTAATTTTTGGATGTGAGAGGAAACCAGAGCACCCAGAGGAAACCCACACGGACACGAGGAGAATGTGCAAACTCCATGCACACAGTCACCCAAGAGTGAAATTGAACCAGGGGCACTGGCACTGGTACTGTGAGGCAACAGTGCTAACCACTGAGCACCGTGCCGCCCTGAGTGCATCTTCCTTCGGGGGAGCTGGCATTTTGCTTTTCAGAAGTTATAAAAGTGCGCAAACATGTCCCACTCCCAGGACTGTAACACATTTGCCAGATTGGAGCACTTCATCCAGAGTGGAGTCACCAACCCTGGCGGTTACGTCTGAAATAGCTTTGCAGCATGAAATAATTAAGTGGGTTTGGGGTTGCATTTTTGGATTTAGAAACTGCAGTTTAATCCCTTTTTATGTCCTACATTTTGCTTAATCTGCACCTTTCATGTAAAATGTTTCATTTTCAAACATGTCGTATGTGTTGAGGGTTGACTCCAGATTTGAGCACAAGATTTGAAGGTCATGTCTCTGTGTATTCCTGAGAGAGTGTTGCACAGTCAGAAGCCATGGTATTCTGGTGAGGCAGAACCCTATCTGCCCCCTCAGGTGGTCTTTAAAGAACCCATGGCAAGTTTGAAGGGCAGCAGAGTATTGGTATTCTGACCACGACTTGATGCTCAACTGTAGAGTCAGTCTGGTGTCAAAGTACTGAATAAGCGATCCAGGGCCAGTGTTGTGGGAACATGGCTACAAGTCTCATCATCTGATGGAAATTAAATGCAATCAGTCCAGTCTCAGTCAGAGCCTCAGATCATCAATTGTTCAGAGAACCCTTCTGGTACACTCATGTCCTTTAGAGAAGGAACTCTGCCATCTTTGCCTGAACAGGTCCACCTCTATCTCCAGATTTGCAGTACTTTGGTTGACCCTTAACTGCCCTCTTGAAATGGCACAGCAAGCATCAAGATTTAAAGAGCAATTGGAAATGAACAACAAAGGCTGGCATTGCCAGTGACAGCCATTTCCCATGAAAGGAAAAAAGGAAACCGATGGTAAACTGATTGATGAGTCACGATCAGGTTGTTGTTTTTGGGAGTTTGTTGTATTCCATCTTTGACTACATTTTGAGTAAGCTCCTTCTGGGTGCTGAGGTCATGAGTGCTGTAAACAAAATGCAATTATTTTTCTAAAATTGTGTGTGTGTAAGTCATGCCAAATGATTCTTGTGCTGCCATTGCCGGGTACTGTGCTCTGCTTCATTGGAAACATTCTAAGCATAAGTGATAAATTATAACTTGCATCACATGACCTAATTTGAAAGCATAAATTTGCCAATCAAATCCCAGTAGCAGTTTGTGTGGAGCTACAGCAAGAGGCAAAGCAGTTATTTAAAGCAGCGTGATACTGCAGGAGACAGTGCTGTGACTTCGAAATGTAGCAAGGAGCTGAGACAGCCTGTGACTAGCCTGCTGTGTGCATTATGGCCTCGCTAACCCCTCATCCTGCATCACTGTGGAAACTCTATCTTGGAACATCTGACAATGTGATTCGTTGCTTTCAAAGAAGGTATGTCAAGATTGAAAATTATTTCTTTTGAGAAATCAAATCTTTTTTTGTCATATAAGAGTGTTACAGTGTCCACTCACCCAAGTTACCTTGAGGTCAGAAGGTTCTTAGCTCATGTCTCAAAATGTGAGCACAAATTCTGTGCTGACGTTTTATTTGGAGAGATGGTGGCGTACTGGTAAAGATGCTGGAAGAGTAATCCAGTGGCCCAGGTCAGTGCTGATGACCACATCCCATCAGAAACAATAAGATAGGTTCAATTTTCTATGGGTAGACTTTGGTCCCTTTGCAACAACGGAAGATGAACCCTTCCGACATCTACAGTTGGTTCACCATTGTAGCAGTGTGTTTGCACCCCCTGGAGTCTAAAGGGATCGAAGGCGGTGGGGTAAAAGCAGGAACAGGGGACTGAGTTGGATGATCAGCCATGATCATATTGAATGGTGGAGCAGGCTGGAAGGGCCAATTGGCCTGCTCATGCTCCTCCTTTCTATTTTTTCTTGAGGGCAGGTAATCAATGTTGGCTTTGTCAGTATTGCCTGTCTTGGAGCACGGAGGTTTCCTGGTGTGAAGTGGCATTCATTTTCAATCAGGTCGGCAAAAAATAGTTTGGCAGTTATAATGGTGATATGTTTGGGACTGTTTTTGTTTCCAAGCTTTATGTATAACCAACATAAGGAAACATGGTGCAAGCAATTCTAGGTCTGTGAAAGTGTATTGGAATATTGTGTGCCTTCATGTGAAAGGAATGGTTTATTTACTTGCATTAGAGGTGGCTCAATGAGGGTTGACTAGATTTATCCCCAAGATGAGCGTGTTGCTGTATAAGAGGCGGAGTAAATTTGGGCCTTCATCCTCTGGTGTTCAGAAGAATGACAGGGGTAGGCGATGGCCTTGTGGTATTATGGTCAGACTATTAATCTGCAAACCCAGGCAATGTTCTGGGAATTACCTCGCTGGAGAGTAAAGTCACCAAAGGCCACTCTTCCATGAGGCAGATAATTGATGGTTTAAGCTGAGGGTCACCAAACCTCAGGCAAGGGGAGAGATTGAGGAGGAGAGGCCTTCATGGTAACCTCAGTCAGTGTGGGAATTGAACCCACACTGTGGCATTACCTTGCATTTCAAACCAGCTGTCCAGGCAACCAAGCTAACCAACCCCTGGCTGGGAGCACATAACACAGAGACAATTTCAGGAAAAGGGATCAGTCATTTTAAACTGACCTGAGAAATTGCTTCAATCAAATGAGTGTGAATTTTTAGAATTCTGTAACCCAGAGGCCCGTGGATGCTCTGTGCTCCAGAGCTGATTATATTAAAGGTTGTGATTTCTCTTGGAAATCTAGGAACTATGACAAAGTTGTATCTCAAGATCAGCCATGATTGTATTGAATGATGGAGTAGACTTGATGGGCTGAATGGCCTGCTCATCTGTCTCTAATTCATGTGAAGTTTAATGAGCTACAGTGTAAGCATTTTGTTGCCTTGTCAGAAAGAGAATACGAATTTTAGTTTGTTTTTCTCTTCCCTTCTCCATGTCCTCCTCATGTTAACCATCAGTCTGCTTCTAATCTTGTGCAGACAATCGATGTTAAATAGATTGATGAAGCGAGTCTAAATAAGAATACACTGTACTTGGACTAACCATATTCAGCCACCCACCCTCCTCATGCTAATTACATTTGCTTTTTTAAAAAAAGACATGTTCTTTTTGTTTTAAATTGGAGTTTAGAAGAACAGATGGAGATGATGTTATTGAAATGTATGTAATTTTGAGTCTGCTTGGCAAGTTAGATGCTGAAAGGTGGTTTTCCCTGACTGGAGAGTCTCCGACTACATTAATGATCTTGGACAGGGAACTGGGCGTTTGGAGCTGAGTTGGATAGACCATTCATCACTTAAAGTTGTGAATATTCAAAATTCTCTAACTTGGAGAATAGTTGGCACATAGTCAATAACTTTATCAACAAAACAGAAATTGCTGCAGGAGCTCAGCAAGTGTGGCAGCATGTATCGAGAGAGAAAGCAGAGTTAACATTTCAGGTCCAGTGACCCTTCTTCAGGTTTGATGGTAGGCAGGAATAGGTGGTGCATAAAGGAGGAAGTTGTTGCAGTCTGTTCCCTTTTCGCTCCTCTCTCTGATAGGATTTCCATTCTACTCTTCACTCGCTTTCTCCGCCTCCCTAAAACTGCCCCAAGCACACTCCCTGTTTCTGCAGCAATTTCTGTTTCTCTTCTAGATTTCCGTACTTGTTAACAATTTGAGCGATGTGGAAATAAGTTGAAGAATTGAGTTGAGATAGCAAAGTCGTCATAATCCTACAGAATAGCAGAACCAGGTTTAAAGGCCCTTGAGAAGCGTGCTGGAGAAATGCAGGTCTGGCAGCTTCTGTAGAGAGAAAAACAGTTACCATTTTGAGTCTGTGACACTTACATCAGATCTTCATCAGCGCACTCTGTTTTTGATGGAGAAACTCAGAAGTTCTGGCAGATTCAGTGGAGAGTGAAACAAGGATTTTTGAATTTAATCTTTTTGTGGGTTGTGGGCATCGCTAGTTGCCCCATGAGAAGGTGGGGGCGAGGTGCCTTCTTTAACCTCTGCTGTCCACCTGCTGTTGGTCGACCCACAATGCCCTTAGGGAGGGAATTTCAGGATTTTGACCCAGCTACCGTGAAGGAACGGCGATATATTTCCAAGTCAGGATGGTGAGTGGCTTGGAGGGGAATGTGCAGGTGATGGTGTTCCCATGTATCTGTTGCCCTTGTCCTTCCAGACGGAAATGGTTGTGGGTTTAGAAGATATTGTCTGAGGATCTTTGATGAATTTCTGCAGTGCTTCTTGGAGATAGATAATTCAATAGATTTATGTTTCAAATTAAATCTGACTTCAGAGTTAACCTACTACTTTGGTTTCTAATAATTCTCTTTCTTTAAAAAAAAGTGTCCAAATAAGCATTCATTTTTGGTTCAGATTACACACTAACCAATGAACATTTAGTTCCTGAGTACAGTCAGAATCTGATTTTACCCTTGTTAGTCACCTTGAGGGTGCCATGTAGCAACCACAAATCTGTGGTTTCATATGAGCAAGGGTGAGATGTAGAAACAATTCCATTTAACAGTGTCCGTCAAAACCTCCAGCTAATTCACAGACAATGATGTACTTGTCATATAACCAAAGATGACTTTTTAAAAAAATGTGTAATCACTGTTAGGTAGGTAAAATGGTTTCCTGTCAATAAAATAGCCACCTGGGTTCAGTCAGGAGCAATTTGATCTCTTCAAAGTTTATGGATTTAATCCAAATTTAGAGCCTTGAGTACAATACTGAAAAATTTGTGACAAGATCTGCTACTGGGATCACATCTTTCCTTTTCTCGTGCATGTGGAAGATTCCAAAGCACTGTTTTGAAGAATATCAGAGGAGTGGGGCATTCTGTCCAGGTGACCGGACCAATATTTATCCCCGTTCAACTTTGCTAAAAAGAGGATCTGATCCATGTCACGTTGCTCACTTGTGGGAATTTTCTGTGTGCAAACTGCTGCTTTTCCTCTTCCTGTGCATTTTGGAATTCTCCCTGCAATTGTGTATGGTGCTGTATCAGGGCAGTTTCTTTGGAAAATGAAGAGAAAACTGAGAGGAGATCATTTTGAGGTTGCGATAAGTTTGGTGTAGGGAAGGCCTTCTTGCTTTTTGTAGAATGGGGAGACCAACACGAGGAACCTTAAATACAGCAAATAAATCCAGAAAGGAAACCTGTTGATACATCGAATGGTTAGAGTGTGAAACTTGCTACCTCAACAAGTGACTAAGGTGAGTTGAGCATAAAAGGGGGAAGCTAATTAACTACACAAGGGAAAAAGGAATGTTTCAATATTTTCAATGAAGAAGATTTGAATTGTTTTTCCAGAAACACATGAGAGTAGTGTGAGCCCTGACCTGTATGGCTGGTTTTGTTTCTCTGGTCTCTGTGCTTGTTTTCAAGATGTTATTATTTTGCATGTATTAAGACCATAAGACATAGGAGCAGAAATTAGGCCATTCAGCCCATCGAGTCTGCTCCACCATTCAATCACGGCTGGCGAGTTTCTCAACCTTATTCTCCCGCTTTCTCCCCATAACCCTTGATCCCTTTGATACTCAAGAACATATCTATCTGTGTAATGATGGAGACTGTTCTGTGGCGTGCTTATCAACCCTATCTATGTACTGCATGGCTTACCCAAATATAAGTGAGAGTAAGTGTCTTTCATCTGAGCTCACAATGGACTAAATCTGCCTGCTGTAAACCATGGGACTTTATTGCCCGGTTCCTCACCTTGTGTCTTTCTTTCATTGTATTTGTTGCTGCAGTTATGCAAACTGCAATTTGGCATTTTGGTGATGTTCTCATCACCGTCTTCTTTGAGGGACCTTAGTTCAGGGTACCATTTCTCACTGCAAACATGGAAACGATCATTAAAATGAACAAGAAGACCACTAAGGAACAAATGATAGCAACTGGCAATATATTAATTGAAATTTATTAAAATTTTGAAAGAGAGGAGGCCTCTCAGCCCCTGAAACCACTCTGCTATCCAGTATGATGCAAGTTAAGTCCATTTTTAAGCCATGTCAACCAACCCCGAGATCATGAGAGAGTGACACTGTCATCATGTGCTGTGAACCTTGGAACAGTGCATTTTGGGTAGCTGTTCACATGTTTGGAAATTGCTTTTTACTGTTGAAGGCTAATGGTCAATTTTTATAGTTGGAGCAAATGGTAGAATGAGCAGGTAGGGGTGTCCCAAACGTGGAGTGTGCAATTAGAGTGCAGCCAGGGACAAGGTCAGGCAGGACTTAATCACATACCAGGTGGAAGAATCTGGAATATTCTTTTCTGTCTGTCTGTCTCTCTCTCTCTCTCTCTCTGTCTCTGCAGCTCTCCCTCTCTCTGTCCCTCGCACTTGCTCTCTATCTTTTCAAAAACATTCCTCCAACTGGGGAAGGTAATTCGACAATTGGAAAAACTGAGACTGGCAGCAAATTCTCTGATTAAAATCCTCAGTCTTGTGGAGCAAAGACTGTCTGATCGACCTGACTTGGAGATTAGCCACGATTTGCTTGGATAAGAAATAGACTTGAAGACCTAATTAGCTTCGTCCAGTTCCAGTGAGCATTGCAATTAAACATGGTTTCACTTGTGCACCTATCTGAATCAAATGGTATGAAGGAGGCACATTTGTCTCTTTCTCAATGACTGAAATTCCTGTCTTGGGTGCAGCATGAGCTTAGAGCAATGAGTAGGGCTCTGAGGTTGAGTAAAATTGTGTGGTCTACCCTTGATTCTCAGTTAACTTAATCTTTCCTTTTAGTTGGTTTGCAAAACACTTTTAATTAGACTTATTTTTAAACTGATAAACAAATGTGTTTTGATGGTCAAATCATCTCTGTTTCCATTGAGATCTGGGGTTTGCTTCAACCTTGCTGGTCAAAAGCATTCAGCACATGGATGCCGTATCCACGTAAACAAGCTCAGACTGTTTATCTCCAGAATGATAAGAGGGCAAAACTGTCAAACGATGTGTTTTTGGAAAGCAAACTGTAGATCTAAGTCAGCTTCTGAAAGAAGTTGAGTTTCTTTATTCTGTCCAATTGCTGTTGGCACTTGGCCAGCATGTTTGGTTGTCAGAAGGTTTTAATCTGTGGTATTCTCCTCAAATACATCAATGGGAGGTGCTGGCATTGGACTGGCCTTGTTTTATTTTCTTCTTTATCCTCCCTTTTTAAAATACAAGGAAGAAGGAAACCCTCCAATTTCTTTTTGGCAACTTGGGGTTAGGATGCATATGAATCTCTCATGTTGGATCTTCAGTGATGTGCTAATGAGTGCTAGGAGCCAATGGTTGATCATTCAAGTTTAGATTTTGACAGTCAGTTCACATTGGTCATTAGAGCAATCATATGCTACTATTTTGTATCATGGTCAATACAGAGAAGCTGAGTTGACCAGTTCTTGCCAAAATGTGTCTCTTCACTCCTTTCTGCCTCCTTTTTTTGCTTTTCTTCTTCCTTTATTTTGTATTTCTGCCCCGCCTCCTTGCTCAATTTGTAAGTGTGTCACCCCATCCCTTTCTTTTGCTGCTTCTTAGTTTTTTTTCTCTTCTTCCTGTCCTTACAAGTCTCTCACACTCTCATGCTTACCGACCCATTCTATTTTTTACTTTGTCAGCTATAATCAAGCTGGTAGCACACTCTCCTCAAGTCAGAAAGTTTTGGATTCAAGTCCAACTCTAGGACCTGAGCACAAAAATCAAGGTTGCATTACTGAGTGACAGGGTTGCACTGTCAAAGAATCCAACTTTTAGTTAAGAAGTTAAGCTGAGTCCCCATCCACCTTTATTAACGTGAACGTAAAAGAAACCAAGGCCACTACTTTTTAAGAAGAACACAGGCTCCATCCCTTAAATCCTGGCCAACATTTCTTGCCTTTTCCCCATAACCCTGGATTCCTTCTTTGGTCAACAATCTGTGTATCTCAGCCTTAAATATACTCAGCCTCGACAGTCTCAGCTGAAAAATAATTCCACGTGCTTAAATGGATGGCCCCTCAATTCTGAGATGATGGTTTCTGATCTAGACTCTGTGACAAGGGGAAACGACCTCTCCTTGTCAATCCTGCCAAGCCCCTATGGTGATTGTGATGGTGCTCATCATTGAGCTGATCCTGAAAGGCTTGATATAAATGTAATTTGCTGCTTTTCCTCTCTTTCTCAATCCCATTCATTAGTATTCTTGCTCTACTATCAGTGTTATGCTCTCGGGCATATTCTGCATGTACTTCTGTATAGTACCATTCTGAATCTTGATCAATCCCAAACTAGGTATTTTTGGAATGTAGCTATTGTTGTACTGTAGGAAATGAAGTCTCCAGTTCGCATAAAGTGAACTCTGTCAAAGTATGATGATGACCGAAGCTGCTTTTGTGATAACGATTGAGGGATGAATATTGATCTGGACACTGAGGTGAACTCTGCTCCTGTTCCAAATACTGTCTGTGGAAACTTTTACATCAAGGGTGTACAGGACCTTGGTTACAGTCAAAAAAATGAGGTGCTGGAAAAAGCAAAGTAGGTCAGGCAGCATCCATTGGTTAGGCCACCTTTGAAATGCAGCCTTCAGTTCTGGTCTCCCTGCTGTAGGAAATATGTTGTTAAACTTGAAAGGGTTCAGAAAAGATTTATAAGGATGGTGCCAGGATTGGAGCGTTTGAGATATAGGGAGAGGCTGAAAAGGCTGGGATTGTTTTCCCTGGAGCGTCAGAGGCCGAGAAGTGACTCTATAGAGGTTTATAAAATCATGAGGGGCATGGGTAGGGTAAATAACCAAGGTCTTTTCCCTGCGATGGGGGAGTGCAGAACGAGAGAGCATAGGTTTAGGATGAAGGGAAAAGATTTAAGAGGGACCTGAAGGGTGGCAACATTTTCACACAGAGGGTGGTCCATGTATGAAATGAGCTGTCAGAGAGGTGACCTTTATAGACGTTTACAAAATTATAAGGGGCATGGATAGGATAAATAGGCAAAGTCTTTTCCCTGGAGTCGGGGAGTCCAGAACGAGATGGCATAGGTTTAGCGTGAGAGGGGAAAGATATAAAAGAGACCTAAGGGGCAACTTTTTCATGCAGAGGGTGGTACGTATATGGAATGAGCTGCCAGAGGATGTGGTGGAGGCTGGTACAATTGCATCATCTAAGAGGCATTTGGATGGGTATATGAATAGGAAGGGTTTGGAGGGATATGGGCCGGGTGCTGGCAGGTGGGACTAGATTGGGTTGGGATATCTGGTCGGCATGGATGGGTTGGACCGAAGGGTCTGTTTCCATGCTGTACATCTCTATGACTGTATGACTCTAAGTGTGAAGCCTGGTAGAATTACAACATTTAAAAGGCATCTGGATGGGTATATGAATAGGAAGGGTTTAGATGGATGTGGGTCAAATACTGTGAAGTGGGACGAGAATAATTTAGGATATCTGGTCAGCATGGACGAGTTGGACCAATGGGTCTGTTTCTGTGCTGTACATCTCTAGGACTTTGAGAGCACGTGGGATCTGAGTATACTGTCTGATCTCACAGGTGTTGGTCCTCTTCCTTTTATTTTCCCTGAATTGTGACTGCACGTGCAGAGACACCTTGGAGGATAAACTTCCGAACAGGCCAAAAGCTGATCTGTGAAACCAGCCAAAGAAGGCATTTCTGTCCGACTGAAACTCCCTCCTCATTAGCCACCTCATAGGGGATAGTGACTGGACCCCACTCCATAAGTAGCGAGGGCATGTTGCATTTTATTTCACTGAAAGAAAATTTAGTTCACAAAAGCTTAGATTTTTATTCATGGAAAAGCTTTGAGCAGCCAATTTGAAATCAAGTCTTGTTGTCAGACACAGCCTGAGCAAAGGAAGTTAATTGTTCTATTTGTTGTTGCAGATGCTGTGTTTATTCCCTGTCAGCATAATGCTTTTGGATATTTGGTTGTTTATGGCCAAAATATAAACCAGGAGCCAGATAGAAAAATAGAGCATGAACTTGTAGTAGGTATCTTTATTGCATTTGGGCTTTGCTGCATCAAATGAACAATTTACCTTCCTATGTCACCGTCAACACAGGTGGTAACACAAAGGTGGCTTCACAACAACAATTATCAAAAAAAAAATTGACACCAAATCACAGAAGATATCAGGTGACCAAAAAGCTTGATCAGAGAGCTAGGCTTCAATGAGTGTCTTTAAGGAGGAGAGAAAGGAAATCTAAACCTTGGGGTCTAGGCACTTGAAGGTATGATTGTCAACATGGAGTGACGGCAATTGTGGTTTGCAAAGAGAGACAGCAGTCTCTGAAGTTTGTAGGCTGGAGCAGGTTGTGGAAGTGAAGAAGGGCAAAGCTGAAAAACAAAACTGGTCACTGGACTCAACATTAACTCTGTTTTCTCCCTCAACAGATGCTGCCGGACCTGCTGAGTTTCTCCCGCAATTTATGTTTTGGTGTGTTTCAGATCTCCAGCATGTGCAGTTCTTTGTTTTATTATATAAAGTTGCACTTTTTATCTTCATGTAATTGAATAATGACTTTTGCACTAGTTTTGGATTGCTGATTTGCGAGCTGTCAGGTTGGAGATATAGTGACATAAAAAGGCTGGCAGTGGTTAACACCTTTTTGAGGCCCTGTGTGCATAGATGGCAACCCTAATGGGCTCATTATGTTCTCTCATGCAAAACGTGCAGTACCTTTGATCTGTGCACAGCAGTGAAGGCAGGAGCATTCGCTAAGATGTCATGGAAGGCACGTGTTTGCACAGTTGAAGGTTGGAGTTTAACCACTTGATTTGATTGTCATTAGTAGCAATTGATGTGGAACTAATCTTCTTTTTGTTTAATGTGAGCAGACTGCTGTTCCTGACACTTAATGCTGAAATTCTTCATTAGTTATTCACCTGATACTACTGTACGGGGAGGAACTTGATGGACTGACAGAAG
Source organism: Chiloscyllium plagiosum (assembly GCF_004010195.1). Taxonomy (NCBI): domain Eukaryota; kingdom Metazoa; phylum Chordata; class Chondrichthyes; order Orectolobiformes; family Hemiscylliidae; genus Chiloscyllium; species Chiloscyllium plagiosum. The sequence goes on from NC_057739.1 coordinate 41,241,816, forward strand.
AATAAACAACAACATGCCTTGAGCTGAATAATCATCATCAATGCTATATTATTCTCCAAAGGCATTTTTTTTTTGGAATTACGTCTCTGATGACCAAACATTGATAATTGCTGGGAGTGAAATGATTGAGAAGGAGAATCGAAGAAAATTTTAGTTTTAAACCACTTCAGTCTTGTGTATGAAGCCAATGCAGTTTTCGTATAAAGTATTGAACCGTGGACTCGAGCTTTGTGTTTTTTTTAAAAAGCAGAAAAATCAAAATAGACTTGATTAGAAATGACAATAGAAAAATTAAAACAGTGAGAAACAAAATAATTGGTTAGTTTGGCAGTGAAACTTGGTGCTGCCAGGAGTATTTGATGCAAATAATTAAGATATAGAGCGGCTAATGGATACTTTCATTTGTGAGTGGCTCAGTGGTTCGCACTGCTGCCTCACAGCACCAGGAACCCGGGTTTGATTCCACCCTCAGATGATTGTGCAAACTCCACAGAGTTGTTCTCCCTCTGTCTGCGTGGGGTTCCTCTGGGCGCTCAGGTCTCCTCTCACGGTCCAAAAATGTGTCGGTTAGGTGGATTAGCCACAGGAAATGCAGCATTACAGGGATTGGATGGGATGCTATTTGGAGAGTCAGTATGGACTTGGCTGAATAGCCTGTTTCCACACTGTAAGGATTCTGTTAATTCTGTGATATATTTAAGAGGAAACTAACTGTTTGCCACAGGCTGAAAGGAATTGAAGTGGGGCTTGATAAAGAAACATGAGCATGAACTGAAGACCATGTATCTGTGCTGAAGATATGCCATAAGAACTGATGTGAGAAGAAACTTAGAATTGAAGTTTGTGGCCGGAGATGGTTCATAGAATCCCTACAGTGTAGAAGCAGGCCATTCGACCCGTTTCAGAGTCCTACATTGATCCTTCAAACAGCATCCTACCCAGACCAACCCCACCCCAGTAACGCTGCACTTCTCATGGCTAACCTACCTAGCCTGACATCCTTGGACATTATGGGCAATTTAGCATGGCCAGTCCACCTAACCTGCACATCTTTGGACTGTGGGAGGAAACCGGAGCACCCGGAGAAAACCCACGCAGACACTGGGAGAATGTGCAAATACCACACAGTCACGCAAGGGTGGAATCGAACACCGGTCCCTGGTGTGAAACAGCAAGTGCTAACCACTGAGACACCATGCCACCCGGTTGTGGCTTTCAACTTAACTACTTTCCACTTTGCTTCCTGGTGAAGATGAAAACTTCAACAGAGAAACCAGAAACATACAGTTGCTCCCAAGGCAAAGCAACAACTATGATCTCTCTTTCTTTCTATTTTTCTTTTAGCTACTCATCCAAATGAGTCTTCACTGAAATAATGCCAGATTATAGTGAGGTCTGTTGCTAAGCTGATAGAATCAGCTCCTCATTGTTGCTATGTCAATGACGTTTACTTAACATGTTCTTTGAATCACTTTTTTGAACATTTTTCAGGGCTGTGATTTCAAGTTCTTCTTTCCTAACATCCTGTTCTCTTTCAATACACATATACATCTGAGAGAGAAAGGAATAGATGATTATCACAGGTTTGGATGAGGAAAGATGGAATTAATACTTCACCGGGACTTAAACACAGCATGGATTGGTTGGGCTAAATGGCCTGTTTCCATGTGGGTAATCTAAATTTTGTGTTACAACTCCTGGTTTTCATTTTAAATCGTTAATTGACTTCTAATTTTATCTTGAACATTCAGATGAATTATTCTGCTGACCCAATACATCAAAATGGTCCATTATTTAAGATGTCTCTTTCCACCCATCCCATGTCATCTGAAGGAGGCAAATGTTGGGGGTGGAGTGGAAGATGGGAATAGCATCAATAGGAGATGCAGTTACTTAAAATTGCTGTCTCATTCCTTCATATCAAAAGTCAAAAGAATCCCTGCTCTGTCTATATGTTATCAATAAAATAATTCATGATGCCATTCAGAGAGGATGGTGTGTTGCCTATAAGCCACTATGCAAGACCAATGACTGAGCGGTGGAATTCAGTGGAAGGATTGATGGATTTGATACTTCCATTTCAAGACCTACAGATGTGTGGAATTTCACATGAATCATCCATTCCCCACCATCAATTGCGTCCTCCCCCTCCTCCAACGCCCATCCTGAGCCAGCCACCAATCTCTTTCATGTGTATACTATGCAACATGCAACAGCATGCTGACAATTCCAAAGAGATGGTTTGTGTTACACTTGGGCTTGTGTGTGAGCATGCAAACTAGGCGCAGGAGTAGGCCACTCGGCTCTTTGAGCCTGCTCCACCATTCGATAAGATCAGGGCTGATCTCATTGTAACCTTAAATCCATATTCCCATCCAGCTTGATAACCTTTCAATCACTTGCTTCACAACAATCTATCCAGCCCTGCTTTAAAAACATTCAAAGATTCTGCCTCCTCTATCTTTCTTGGAACACTCTTCCCTCTAAGGCTTTATAACATTTCTTCAGTATAGTTTTTCTTGGCCTAATCTTGTTGCTGCAAGCAGATGCTGAGCTGGTAATCCGAGGGTTAAAGGACACAAAGCTGATGCTGGCACTTTGCTGAATTATAGGGGATTTCTTTGGTAGCATTATTGAACAATGACAGCTGTCATTCGAACATCACTGCATTCGGCGAGTGTATTCTCCCTCTCATTTGAGCATCTTGGTCAGCAGTGGTGTGTCTGCATGGGGAAACCATTCCAGGGGATTGCCTGTTTGCTGTGGAGGTGAGATAGCTCGGACAGCAGCAATTCAAATGTCAAACGTTTTGTGAATATTAAATTGGTTTTGTGCTCCATCGTCACCTGGTGGTCACTGAATTGAGAGACAGCGGCATGTATATCTGTTGAGTTTGTGCACTCCGGGTCTTGTTCTGATGCTGTCCAGAAGGAGTTGGTTCTGCTGCAATGCCAACATTACGGTATAAGACTCAGCCTTTGGGGTTCAACATGGCAGAGATGGCTGTTTGCAGACTTGTCCACCCTGGAGCAAGGCCTCGCTCTGTTCTTCTGCCAGTCAGTCTGGAGCTGTGGTTCTACGTCCAAAAGATTAAAAACATGCGAAAGAAAAGGTAACATTGCACAATTTTTTCCAATTTAAAAAAACATTCAAGTTAATATCTATCTGTATGTACAAGCAATAGATAGTTGTAATTTCAACCTGAACTTTATAGTGATGAATATCCATGGAATGGGTAAAGTTTGCATGGGTTAACTCATTAGTTATGATTTTTACAATCTGATGCTGAGTGCTGCCAGAATTATTTGGATTTGAGTTAACTTCCCTCATTGTTTTCTTCCTTCTCTGCCCCTCCCACCCGTCCATGAGCATGTGTGCGCTGCTGAGAAATCTAGATAGGGTCCGATTTCTGTCATGTACGTAACATTCAGTTTGGAAAGAGCTGGAAGGGCAATTAGATGGTACGTTCACATTGAGAAGTTTGTAATTGCTGGGTCAGGGCAGCCTGAAGGAGTTCAACCCTGTTTTTATTTGATTACCCAACATATCTAATAAGTGAACCCGCGATAATTTATCCGGAGAGCACAATTGCGGCCCAGTCTGTCAACTGTAGCACTGCATAGGCTCTTGCTGATGTTTATTTGTTCAATTTTCCACTCAATTAAGTGGAAAATCCAAACTGGCATACCCAAGTGTGGTCCTGAGAGAGTGCTATGCTTTCAGAGGTGCTCTCTTTCGGATGATGCATTGAACTGAGGGCCTGTCCATGTTGGGAATACAGGCAATTTCTCCCTGCTATCCAAGTCAACCCAAAACCCATTTACATTGCCAAGTGCAGGAACTTAATGAGTGTGAAGTAACTGCTACATTTCTGCAGTGTATTCATTTCAAATAAATGCTTAGTTTGCAATTAACTCTTCGGGTTATCCTGAAGTCATTTGAAGGTACAGTGTTTTCCTTTTCATGAAAATGTATAATCTGAAATTATGCTTGAAGTAAGTACCATTGCAACATTTAATGTACCTGTCTAAAATTCCCAAACCTGTGGTTGCAGCTAAGGTATGACAGACTTAAATGGGACACCATCTCTTGTCATAGGTGGTTGCTGTGTGTTAGCTCATTCAAACTTGAAATGACTTACTGTGGATTAGGTCTAACCAGAAGAATTTTGTGAGCAGCATTTAGAAATGGTGCCAGTCACTGACGCTCACTATCTTTTGGCAAGGACCTCACCGTTGCCACCATGTTGCCTTTGGGTTCCTTCACGCTCAAAGCGATCTCAGACGGACTCTGATATCTGCCTTTCTGTTGGAACGACAAGTATTTTGTTGAATCAAGAGCTTGAAATTTATTGCTTTGCAGCAAATATTTACAGATTGTATGAATATGACCTAAATTATTGCAGAGACTTTTAGGAGCAAATAGCTCCAGGTCTGTCTCCTACAAGCCTCTTCCTCACCTGGACCAAGTCCCCATGACATTATAATGGGTGGTGCTCACTGCAGGTAAGCAAATGTTAACCCTTTTAGACCCGTGTTACAGCTGGGGTAACCTGCAGCCCAAATAGCTTCAGGATCTTTGACATTTCTGTTATTGATCACCATGTGGCATTATTTGCAGGAGCTGATTGTGAAGATGTACTGATAAGTAGCACTCTGAAACATAGATACAAGGTACCGTGTTTGATCACAGGAAATAGGCAGATATGAAGGTCAGAAATTTGAGTTCAGTATTCTCCCATAGACTGTTGTGCTTTTTCTCTTCCCAGTTTCTTTTTGCAATTACAGGACATCACTGGCTAGACCAGGATTTATCACCCCACCTTAATTGGTGGTTAGTTGCAGCCTGAAACTGCTGTAGGCAATGTGGTGAATACCAAAGTGCTATTGGTGATTGAATGCAGGGTTTTGAATGAACAGGAATATTGTTTCAAGTCAGGATGATGTGTAGCCTGGAGGGGAACTTGCGGGTGATGTCTCTTCCATTTATCTGGTGCAGTTCAGCTTCTGTTCAGTGGTAACCCTCCAGGGTGTTGACAGTGTAAGATTCTGCAATGATAATGCAATTGAATGGAGAAGGTTTAGATTGGCTCATTGGAACATGTCATTGCCTGGCACTTGTTTGGCATATACATTACTGGCTACTTTTCAGCCCAAGCCTGAATATTATTGCGGTCATGTTTTATTTGCAATTTGCAATGGACTGCTTCAGCTTCTGAGGAGTTGCAAGTGGTGCTGAATGTTGTTCAACAGTTAGTAATTACCCTCACTTCTGACCTTATGGAGGAAAGGTCATTAAGGCAGCTGAAGGTGTTTGGGTCTATGTTATGGACTAGGCCAGACCACTCAAAACATTCTTAAGCAGGCAGCCCAGACCACAACTTTGCAATTTGTTTTGGTGAGTGTACAGTGAAAATTAACCAGAGTAAGTAGAGGAGGTTGACTCCCAAGTTTAAAACAGACAAAAAATCTATTTGCAAAATTACACAATGAAGCACAGACACCAGAATAAAGAGCCCCTACAGAACTCAGTCTTATCCAGACTAGACTTAAGTATGCTATTCAGAATATACACAACAGTCCCATAAGCACCCCCCCCCACTTTTAAACACAGTGCAAAAAAGGGTCATATGCTTACAGGTTGAAGTTAGAAGGGCAGAAGAGAGATTTTCCACACAGCTCAATGTTGAACTCCCAACCAGTTCTGGACTGACTAAACTGCTCAGCCAGAGAGTTGACCATTATCCTTTCATTCTCCGGATCACTTCTAAAACATGACCACTTTGGCCTGAAGTCTCATCTGTTTACATATAAACAAAAGGCCTCTCAAAATCCTTTTCATCTCTGTACCAAACCAGTCTGATCAGACTCTGGCCTAGTTCATTACCCCTCTGAACAAAAATCAAAGACAGAGTATCCTTGAGCCAAGGAACAGCTGTTAGAAAATAAAAGGACTAGCTTTGTGACACCTAGGACAATTTCCTGAGGAAGTTTTACAGAGATGACATTTTGCTGAGATGACTGACCTCCAACACTCTTAGCCATCTTCCTTTGTGCAAGGGTATGACTCTAACTAGTGGAGAGTTTTCCCCCTTCTTCCCATTCACATCAGCTTCTTGCAATGCTCTCAGTTATTCCACTATTGTTGGAGGAAGTGTTTGTTGTCCAGTAATGGTTTACATGCACGTACATAGATGGGGAAAGTAAGGAGCAGATGAAAGAGAGAACACCGAAAGATCTGTGACAGGGTGTAAGATGCGATATACAAACTGACAAGTGGTGGTGATAATTTAGGGCAAAAGGCAATCTGTTAGTTTACATCGGCCTGTACAAAGGAGTCGAAATCCAGAGGAGAAATGAGGATTTCTGCCCAAACATCAAGGCAGGATTTGACCAAGTATTGCATCAAGGAGCTCAGGGCATGTAGGGAAACAAAAGATAAGTTTGGAGCAGATATAAATGTTGAAAGCTAAGTTACTGAGCATGAGCACATGCCTCCCAGAAACAGTGGTTACTGTCAGATCTTAATGAACTCTGTGTTCCATACAGAAGTTTGCAAAATGTTTGCTCAAATTAGAGGGCATGGGTTTAGGGTGAGAGGGGAAAGATATAAAAGAGACCTAAGGGGCAACTTTTTCACACAGAGGGTGGTACGTATATGGAATGAGCTGCCAGAGGATGTGGTGGAGGCTGGTACAATTGCAACATTTAAGAGGCATTTGGATGGGTATATGAATAGGAAGGGTTTGGAGGGATATGGGCCACGTGCTGGCAGGTGGGACTAGATTGGGTTGGGTTAACTGGTCAGCATGGACAGGTTGGACCGAAGGGTCTGTTTCCATGCTGTACATCTCTCTGACTCTGAGTGAGTTTATCCTGGAAAATCAGGAGGTCAAGGGCAAAGAGGAGTGGAAGTGGATTGGAGAACTAAATTACCAAATGATACATTTGCACCTGGAGGGCAAGTACCCGGCCAAGTGATCGCTCGATCTGTCAGTCCAGCAAGCAGAAGAATGTAGCTTGAACAGCAAACACCATGTGCCAAAGCCTCCTACCCGGTTGAGTTTATAGCCCTTTATGTTTGAACCTTAGTTCTGCAATAGGTATCTGCCAACCACCAGCATCTTCCAAGTACAACTTCAGGATTCATTTACACTTCCGTTGGTTTTATTGCTGAGTCTTTGCATGATGATGTGCTCTTTAACTTTGTGCAATTGAGCAACTTTTTTTTGTCATTGCAATTTGTTTGCAGCCAACTTTCATTCATTCACATACGACTTTATTCTTAGTGCATTTCCGACAGGGTCCTGAAGCATTTGTGCAATAAAACTTTTCAACTTCTTCATCTGACATGTAAGGCAACTCTCTTAAATGTTGAAAATAGTTTTAGGGCTATAATTAACTCTTTGGAACTAAAATGCACACTTCCATATTTTTATAGCTAAAATATTTTTGAGCATGTGATGCTATAATCTTCAAAAGTTGTGTTTTTGGCCTCTGTCCAGTTGCTAATTACTTCCTTCTTGAGCCTGGAGTTCAGTGTGTGCTTTTATCATGAGACTTTTACAGGACAAGTTGCCCTATGACATGAAACGAGAAGAACGGTCTACTCCAAACCAAGAATGGAGACTGAAAATTTAACTGAGACTGTTTTGCGAAATGAGTAACCCCTCTGGCTCGTCAATAGTCAGCCTTCGGTGAGGCTAGTGACTAGTGGTGGTAATAACTCGTTTTCAATCTGGAATCCCACCATGGCAGGTGGTGGAATTTGAGTTCAATAAAAATCTGGAATTCAGAGTCTAATGATGACCATTTTTGATTTGTCAGAAAAAAGCCATTGGATTCACTAAAGTCCTTTAGAAAAAGAAATCTGAGGTCCTTATTTAGTGTGGCCTGTGTGTGACTGCAGACGGATAGCAATGTGGTTGACTCTTAACTGCCTGCTGGGCAATTAGGGATGGGCAATAAATGCCGGCCCAGCCAACAATGCCTACATAGAACATAGAACAATACAGCACAGAACAGGCCCTTCGGCCCACGATGTTGTGCCGAACATTTGTCCTAGCTTAAGCACCCATCCATGTACCTATCCAATTGCCGCTTAAAGGTCACCAAAGATTCTGACTCTACCACTCCCACAGGCAGCGCATTCCATGCCTCCACCACTCTCTGGGTAAAGAACCCACCCCTGACATCTCCCCTATACCTTCCACTCTTCATCTTTGCACCCTCTCCAAAGCTTCCACATCTTTCCTAAAGTGAGGCGACCAGAACTGCACACAGTATTCCAAATGTGGCCTAACCAAAGTCCTGTACAGTTGCAACATCACTTCACGATTCTTGAATTCAATCCCTCTGCTAATGAACGCTAATACATCATAGGCCTTCTTACAAGCTCTATCCACCTGTGTGGCAACTTTCAAAGACCTATGAACATAGACCCCAAGATCCCTCTGTTCCTCCACCTCACTAAGAACCCTACCGTTAACCCTGTATTCCGCATTCTTATTTGTCTTTCCAAAATGGACAACCTCACACTTGGCAGGGTTGAAATCCATCTGCCACTCCTCAGCCCAGCTCTGCATCATATCCAAGTCCCTTTGCAGCCGACAACAGCCCTCCTCACTATCCACAACTCCACCAATCTTCGTATCATCTGCAAATGTTGTTAATGAGTGAATGATAAGCTATTAAAAAGAAGCAAACCAATCAAATAACTTTTATATTCATGATTTTCCAACCCTGGGCTCAAAATACTATAATGTCATAGAGTCAGAGAATCATACATCACAGAAAGAGACCCTTTGGTTGAACCAGTCCATACCAACCATAGTCCCAAACTAGACTAGTCCCATGTGCCTGCACTTAGCCCATATCACTCCAAATCTTTCTTATTCATGTACTCATAGAAACAGAGAAGATAGGCGCAAGAGGAGGCCATTCGTCCCTTCAAGCCTGCTTCACCATTCATCACAATCATGGCTGATCATCCAACTCAATAACCTAATCCTACTTTCTCCCCAGAACCTTTGATCCCATTTGCCCCATGTGCTATATCTAGCCACCTCTTGAATACATTCAAAGTTTTAGCATTAACTACTTCCTGTGGTAATGAATCCCACAGGCTCACTGCACTTTGGATGAAGAAATGTCTCTTCAACTCCCTCCTGAATGGTCCACCCTGAATCCTCAGATTGTGACCTCTGGTTCAGGACGCACCCACCATTGGGAACATCCTCCCTGCATCTACCCTGTCTAGTCCTGTTGGAATGTAATAAGTCTCTCTGAGCCCCCCCCCCCCCACCACCACCATTCATCTGAACTCCAGTGAAAACAATCCTAACCTCCTCAATCTCTCCTCATATGTCAGTCCCGCCATCCCCGGAATCAGCCTGGTGAACCTTCGCTGCACTCCCTCAGGAGCAAGAGCATCCTTCCTCAGAAAAGGAGATCAAAACTGCACACAATATTCTTGGTGTGGCCTTACCAAGGCCCTGTGCAACTGTAACAACGCATCCATGCTCCTATATATCCAAATGTCTTTTAAACACTGTAACTATGCACATCCATCACTTCCTCTGGAAGTTCATTCCACACTCGAACCACTCTGTGTAAAAAAAAAACAGTTGCCCCTCATGTCCTTTTTAAATATTTCTCCACTCACCTTAAAAATATGCCCCCTAGTCTTGAAATCTCCAATCCCAGGGAAAAGACACCTGCCATTCACCTTATCTATAATCCCTCAGATTTCAGAAGCCTATATAAGGTCACCCTCACCCTTCTACGGACCAGTGGAAAAAGTTCCAGCCTCCCCTGTAGCTCACACCTTTCATTCCTGGCAACATCCTGGTATGTCTTTTCTGGACTCTTATCAGCTTGATATTATCCTTCCTACAGCAGGCTAATGGGAGTGCACACAGTACTTCAGAAGAGGCCTCACTAACATCCTGGAGAAAGTGAGGACTGCAGATGCTGGGGATCAGAGTCAAGAGTGTGATGCTAGAAAATCACAACAGGTCAAGCAGCATCTGAGGAGCAAGGGAATCAACATTTCGGGCATAAGCCCTTTATCAGGATTCTCCTGCTCCTTGGATGCTGCCTGACCTGCTGTGCTTTTCTAGCACTACACACTCACCAAAATCCTGTACAACCTCAACATGATATTCCAACTCCTGTACTCAAAGGTCTGAGTAATGAAGGCAAGATGCCAAATGTCTCTCTACATGTGATGCAAATTTCAAAGAATTATGTACTTGAATCCCTTGTCTCTCTGTTGTGTGCACTAGCCACATTTAATTGTCTAAGTCCTGCCCTTGTTTGTTTTGTCAAAATGCAATATTTTGCATTTATTTAAATTAAACTCCACTTGCCACTCCTCAGCTCATTGACCCAATCAATCAAGATCTCTTTGTAATCTTAGATAACCTTCACTGTTCACTAAACCACCAAGTTTGGTGTCATCCACAAATTTACCAATTGTGTCTTCTATATTCTCATTGAAATCAATTATATAAATGACAAACAAAAGCAGTCCCAGCACTGGTCCCTGTGAGACACCACTGATAACAGGTCTCAACCACCACCACCCTCTGTCTCCTATCATCGAACCAATTTTTTATCCAATTAGCAAGCTCAGAAGATCTAATTTTACTAATAAGTCTACCATGCGGAAACTTGTCAAAGACTTTACTAAAGTCCAAATAAACAACATCTACCACTCTGCCTCATCAATCTTTTTGGTTACTACCTCAACAAACTCAATCAGGTTTGTGAGACATGACTTACCTTGCACGAAACCATGCTGACTGTCCCTAATCATTCCTTGTCTCCCCAAATACATATAAATCCCATCTTTCAGAATCCCCTCCAATAACTCAAGCTACGCCGAAGTCAGACTCGCAGGTCTGTAGTTCCCAGGCTTCTCTTTACATCCCTTTATAAACAAATTTTTTAATGCAAAATCATTTAAGCAGCACATTTTTCAAGTAATGTTTCCCAGTAAAACACATCTTTGGCTCCTGATGTAGGGGACAGATGTGCAATTAAACGTTGAATCTTTAACAAATTTGGGATGTCCCAAAGCATTTTCCAGCCCAAAACAAAAACCTTTCTTAAAGTTTTTAGTCCTGATTTGAAATGTGGCTAGCCAACTTTTGCACAATAAGCTTGCACTAAGAACAATGAGAATGTGAACAGATAATTTGTTTCACCTCCATAATGGTGGTTCAAAATATTGCCAAAGAACGTTCCACATCCATCTGAGATGATCGTCAAGCCCTCAGTTTACTGTCCCTTTTGAAAGATGATATTTGGTGAAGATTTGTAGATCAGGTTGAGGTTCTGGATGTAAGTTAGCTCACTGAGCTGTAAGGTTCGTTTTCAGACATTTCATCACCATACTAGGTAACATCATCAATAAGCCTCTGGTGAAGCGCTTGTGTTATGTCCCACTGATGATATCTTTAACAGTGCAGTATTCCTTTTGTTTTGGCTGGATTGCAGCCCAGATTCTGTATCTTGAAAATGGGACTTGAATAAATTTCCAACTCAAAGTAAGTGTGCCGCCACTCTGGACAGCACCTTTTATAATTTTTGGCTAAAAGATGGTGCTAAGTTTGATCATTTTCAACAGTAATATTACCAATGTCTTCAGTTCTCAAAATTGCCATAATCTGTGCGTTCTGGATTAGTGGTTCTGGAAGAGCACAGCAGTTCAGGCAGCATCCAAGGAGCAGCGAAATCGACGTTTCGGGCAAAAGCCCTTCATCGAAGATGAGGCGTTCTTCCTCCAGGCGTCTGGTGGTGAGGGACCGGCGGTGAAGGAGACCCAGGACCTCCGTGTCCTCGGCAGAGTGGGAGGGGGAGTTGAAATGTTGGGCCACGGGGCGGTGTAGTTGATTGGTGCGGGTGTCCCGGAGATGTTTCTAAAGCGCTCTGCTAGGTGGCGCCCAGTCTCCCCAATGTAGAGAAGACCGCATCGGGAGCAACGAGTACAATAAATGATATTAGTGGATGTATAGGTAAAACTTTGATGGATGTGGAAGGCTCCTTTAGAGGTGAGGGAGAAGGTGTGGGCGCAGGTTTTACAGTTCCTGCGCTGGCAGGGGAAAGTGCCAGGATGGGAGGTGCCCAGTTTCCCAGAGTAGTCCTTTAGTGGTACCAAGATTTCTGACTTTCTTTGCTCACACAGGAATTGGAACTGTTAAGTGTATTACTACTTGTTATTTTTACAATTTTATTGTAGTTTGAGATTCAAGCTGATCTCAAATGCCCATTTTTTTTCTCCTTTTGGAGAGTGTGTTTGGCTCAGAGATGTAGCAGTACTGATATGGAAACTCAGTGAAAATGCTAGAGTCTATTTTCAAAGGTTTAATAGCAGACCATTTGAAAAATAGGGCCAGGGTCGAACAGAGTTGGCATAGATTTATGAAATGGAAATTGTGCTCGATAGGTCTACTGGAATTCTTTGAGGACTGTACTGATGAGGGAGACCCTGTGGATGTGATTTCATTTGGATTTTCAGAAGGCTTTTGACAAAGTGCTGTGTAAAATATTAGTATGTAAAGTTGAAGTGCAGGGATTGGGGGTAATGTATTGAGAAGATTAGAAAATTGTTTAGCAGACAAACAAAAATAGGAATAAATTGATTTTTTTTTGAATGGCAGACAGTGAATAGTGGGATACTGGGAGGGATTGCTGAATGGAATGGGATTTTCTTGATAATTGATGATGGTTTCATGGTCATCATTAGACTCCTACTTTCAGATTGTTGAAAATCGAATTCAAATTCCAGCATCCACCATGTTGGGCTAGATCATCTAGGTCATGGCCATCATCTCCCTCTTACTTTTTTGGACAAGAAACATGCATATGCTCAACATTTTAAAACATCCAGACCAGTGGTTTTATCCTGATAATTGTGTGATAACTTAATTTAATACATTTGCTTTTTAATTTGTATGGATCTGATTATATACTACTTCATCTAATGTCATGTTTACCTCCGTCTTCCGGATAAACTCTGCAGAAGAATAATTGCTCAATACTTCTGCTAATCTCCTGAACATTAGTTGTTTAACCCTTGATGGCTGTAATGCCATTCAGCCTTCCTTACTCTTATATTGATGAGAGATGACCAGGATTTAACAATGATGACCTCTTCACTGCCATCTCTTTTGTATTTCCTTGGAGTTGAGCTTCTCTTGTGTCTGAAGATGATGCATGTTTCTAGGTGAGTGACTGATCAATAATGAATGAATGTGGCTCGGGCAAAAGTGTGAGACATACATCAAGCTGATATTTGTTGTGCAAATATCCTAACCTGTGTCATGACCACTGTTCATTGTCCATGGTGATGAATGTCTAAACTATTATTTTTCTCAACATTATTGTGTCGGATTTTCTAATGTTCGCATTTTGTTTCAGTAATTGCTGCAATCTAAGTAAAATCAGAATAAAAATACATAGTTGAAATTCAGTGCATTTTGATTTAAAAAAGATTCAACCATTTAAATGAGGTGACAACTTTAAGAGTTAAAGAGTAGTTGCAGGAGAGGGAAAGCACAACGTGAATAGTTAAAGATGTGGCACCTTCAGTTGTATTAAATTGTAGTTGCTCTGCCCCAGAGTATTTCAGACTAGGGTTGTAGGATAGTTCTTCCACTTGTGCACACTCACATTCTGGCATTCTGTATTTAAAAATACAGGGTGAGTAAAAACTGTGGTTGCAAATGTTGGTTTATTTTAAAATTGCAGTGGGCACGGTTTGTTTCACTGCTGTTTCAGCCCCAGCAACAGCACAGATTGAAAAGGAAGCATTGTTCCAGTCTCTCCATTTAATGTGATTCAGATGGCATAAAATGAATGTTGTCTGACGTTTGTGTTTGATTATTGGGCAGCCTAGGGTATTGCTGTGAAACTTGACATCTTGAGTATTTTTTTGAATTGTGTAAAGCAAACTCCATTGGATTTACAGGTATATGAAATATTCGGTAAGTAGCACCGCATCTGGACGGTTGCTATGGAAACTCATGATGGTTATGTGGTGTGTTTGCATGACGTTGGAAGCCTCTGGGTTTTATTTTGAGACGTTTTCAACCAGTGGTATCTACAAAGAGCAGCTTAAACTGCACAAACACACCACCGGGCCTGTGTGTAGCGACTGTGCATTTAGACGAGCTGTGAGTACCTACACCACTTTGCATACTTGTTTCACTCGGAACAGCTTCAGATATCTGTTTTAAAAGAGAAATGATTTTGTATGCAGTAAACAAGATTGAATATACTACCCAGAACAGTGAAGTTTTCATTTTTCACAAGTCTCAGCTATTTCTACAGCATTAAACATTATCTCTGTCTTGAATTGCAGCATTACCCTGCCCTCCCCCCCCCACGTTCCAAACCGCGTCCAACTCTGGCATTCAATGGATCTTTGTTTGTTCACTAGTTATGTTCATTCCCCTCAGTTCTGAGGGAGGGTCAATCAACCTGAAACATTCACTCTGATTTCTCTCCACATTTGCTGCCAGACCCGCTGAGCTTTTCCAACAATTTCTATTTTTATTTTCACTCCCCTGTTCTCTTATGCAAACTTTTTTTGAAATACATTTTGAAAATCATTTTTGAACCCGTTTTTCATTTTTTTGGCTTTTAAAAATCATTTTTAATTTGGCTCAAAACTATCTTTTTTGTTTCTTCCCCTTCAGTATTTAGCTCCTAATTTGGAATTGGGTCATTTAAGTTCTTTGTTTTTCTCAGTAACACTAAATTCAAATATTGCTGTCACTTGCACTTTTAAATTGAGTTTTCATTCTTGCGCAAGGAGCAAGTTTGAACATCAGGTGTATCTTGAGCAAGTGGCAGTTTCAGCAAAACCTTTAATGTCAGCCATATATTCCACATTCAGATAGGTGTGGGGAGCACAAGAAGGGTCATACAACTCAATGTTAACTCTGGGTTTTTCTCCACAAATGCTGTCAGACCTGCTGACTTTCTCCAGCAATTTATGTTTTTGTTTGTTTCAGATCTCCAGCATCTGCAGTTGTTTGTTTTACATTTACCACTTAGTCCTGACTGTATGAAATTAGTTTGTTGTGCCCTTCAGAACCAGGAGATTTAACCTGAGCATGAGAGCTCAGCTGTTTAAGGATTGATGACCAGCAATAGCCCCTTCACAGCAAGAGGTAGTGGGATTCCAGAAATCTTTTTCTGTCAGTCCCCCATATCCCAAAGATGCAAAACACTGTTGTGTTTCAGGAGGTGATTTGGGCGGGGTGAGATTCAAAGCTGAAATGAAAATTTTCTTTGGTCAGGCTATTAAGACTTATAGTATCAAAGCTGATAGATGCACTTAGGTCATACATAGCATGTACTTGAATGGCAAATTGTCTTCTTGTGTACGATCATTGAGTGGTTGTAGTTGGAGGCCATTCAGCCTGCCATGTGTGTGTGATGTCACATTGCACAGATGGCTCAGCTGTAGCCCTGCAATTTTTAAAATCTGGGCAATTACCCAATTCTTTTAGGAATCAACAATTCAGTCTGCCTCCAACCTGTACTTGGGTAGTGCATTTCTGATCTAATGTAATTGCTGTTATTTTTTTAAAATGAGAACATTTGTCTCACCATGCTGCCTTGGGTTCTTTTGTTAATGACCATCAAATTCTGTTGCTGTTTGTAATTGGTCTTCTCCACACTGCTGTATGCAGGTTCTTACTGTGTGCAGTGTACCATTCCCTCCAGAGTAATCGCCACAGGTAAAAATAATTTGTTACTTGTGCGGTACATTGGAACATCATGCAATGTTGTATAAATGCACTTTTTTCTTCAAGGAATCAGGAAGAAAAGAGAAACGCTTATGACAGATCTACCTTGTTTCAGGCAGGTTGACAATTTACGTTTCCCTGCTAATATGTAAAGTGCTGGCACTACAGTATTCACTTTCAATGTTTTTATTTGCTCATGCAAATGTTTGTCTTGATTTAAGATGTCCAACCATCCCAAAGATTAGGGCTGCATGTACAGTGGACCTGCAAAAATATCGGCAGAAGCTGAAAATAACATTGCACAACTCGAGTCTTCAAAATGTGCAGACTTCCCAAGGCACACACATTCGCAGTCTGTTCGTTCTGCTACTGGTTTTTGACATGCTGTTTTGGAGAAGAAAGTCATGGTGCAGAGATGAGTGGTGTTGTCCAGTTGCTGGGTTTTTCATGACCTCTGAGTGTCAGACAGCACTTTTCAGAAATCCCTTCATTGGCTGTAATGTTCTGAAGTCATTGATTTGTCGAAATGCAGCAGCCAATTTATGCATGGCAAGCTCTTAGAAACAGCAATCCAACAATGACCAGAGAGCCTGACGTCAATTGAGGCACAACTATTAACCAGGACACAGAAGAACGCCCCGCCCCCATGAATTTGTATAAAATAGTGCCATGTGGCATTTTAGGTTGCATTCTGTTTAGCATCTCACTTGACAGATGGTACCTCCTGCCAATGTAGCACTCCTCTGTAGTGAAATATGAATGTTGGTCTCGACACTTCTACTTGAGTATCTGGAGTGGGGTTTAAATTCAAAATTTGTGACTCTGAGGTAAGAGTCTTATCCAGTGACTCATGACTGGCACCAGGAGTTGATGATAACATACTAATTAGAATCAGACCAGTTCACTGACTCTGAAGTGTCCTTGTGCTGTAAAGGAGAGTACGAATATTCCTGGAATGTTTAATACTTTCATCTTTCTTCTTATATCCAGAAGTGCTCTTACAGACAACCGACTTCATTTCCCATCACCAAATCACCCATGGTATTTGTGTTCATCTATTAACCATCATCAACAATTTAATAGTTTAATTGATCTGTGTCTGAACTATATTCATCTGTTCACTGATCTGTGTTTGTTGTACTTGATTGCTCAAGGTCCAGCAAGGGATGAGAAAACTGACATTATTGAAGGACAATGTACTGTGTGGACCTAGGTTGAGAACGTGTCTAGAAATCCTGTCATTGCTGAGGTATTTTAAAAGTGTTTTAAATAAACATGTTTCATACCTAGAACTAGTGATAAACCAGATATAATCGTAAGTTGTCTGAAAATTTTATATAATAAGCAGATAAACTGAGCACAAGTCAAATTCAATTCATTTTTTTCCTCTGTGCTTAATGCGGCATGAGAGCTAAAATGACAGTCAATATTTACTGTCTTCGCTACACTGCCACTCGTTTTGGGATTAATTTGCCTTGCATTGTCAATACATACTGAAACTGTTTTTGCAATCTGATGAGGAAGAGAAATCGGCTGCCACGTTTAAACTCCCTCTCACTCGGTGACAGCTTTTTAAATTTCATTTCAGTGTACAACTTCAATTATAATATTTTCTTGAAAATGGAGTAGCCAATTACCATGGCTTCCTTGAGGATAAGAAAGGGGAATTTTATTACTGTCTAGCCTCAATTGAAAAGAAAATGGAAATGTGACATTAAACACAGGCAATAATTTTAAAGGGGAGAGTTTCCAGTAAAAGCAAGGAGAATAAAGCTTATATAGTTTAAAAAGTCATTTGAATTCAAGAGACCACTGTTGTAGCTTTGAAATACTTACAGACTCATAACCTTAGCAATGGAGTCTATAAATGCCTTTGAGGTCTTGGTAAATGATGGTTTTGCCACTTTGCTTTTTAACCAGGCAGTGTGTTCCGATGTAGAGAGAGAGGGAGTCTTCCAGTTATTGCCCACGAATCAATTTTACTTCTCTCTTCTCTTGTGTTCAAAACCAGCAATTGAGATACATTCAGTATATATTCTGGAGTCTAGCTCCAATGTCCTTCAAAGCTTGCTTGCTGGCAGGTGAGCTTATCATATCTCAGCATGTGAAATGATTATAAGTGTTTATTGAAATGAGTGATGCAAATTTCTTGATTCTGACTCAATTGCATGCTTTCTAAACCTTCTGACACAAATGGCAATATCAGTGCAATTTTGTATGTTCCACGTGGATGTGATAAAGCTCACCTCATTTAGTGGGCAGGTGACCAATGTGGCAATGCATCTTTATTTTCATAAAATATATTAGCCCATGGAAGGTTTTCCGTGTAACTGTCAGATAATGGAAATAAGACTTGGACAGTATTGAATGTGGACGAGCATAACATCATGCATAATGAGACATTGGCCAATCAGTTACACATAAAAATTTCCGTGAAAGCAAATTAACAGATCTAACTTGATTTCTTAAGTTTTTCTTTATATTTATGGCGGAGAATTTTATGACATGTCCAAAACGTATGACAGCTTTGACCAAACATTTGGTCGCCTGAATATTGCTTTTTGTGTTTCATGATGAAGATGGGAAAAATGTCTGGCTGTAACAAGCTGCTCCTTTTTTGAGGTATTTCAGGTGTTGGAGGTGATTTCTTCGAATTCCAGGAGCAGCAATCACTGTTTGATATGCTGTTGCATTGTTTTGGAACTTTGGAGGAAAAGAAAGTCAAAACAAAAGCACTTTTAAAAGGGAGAGGAACAGACAAAGGCAGCACATGGTGAGGTCAGTGCAGGAGAGAGGGAGAGGGAGCGGGAGAGAGAGAGAAAGAGAGAGAGAGAGAGAAACTCACACTGCTAACTGACACAGCAGTGAACCTGCACAGTTACTGCGTTTGCTGTTTGAATTCAAGTATCGCTGGACGTCGGAGTGCGTCTGGGAAAATTAACAAACAGTGAAATTTACAACTAATCTTGGAGGAACCTGTTTGGGACAGGTCACAGCACAGAAACAGATAAGTGAATATTTTTAAGTGTTGCCTTAGTGCAGTAGTGAATAGAGTGGGTTCTTTCTTGATTAAATGTTTTTATTGAGATATGGTGTAAGTTTAATAAAGGGACATAAGTATTAAGTTAGCCTGGAGCAGTGTTTTGTAAAAGAATAAGATAGTGCTATTTTCTGAAAGAAGCAAAAATAGCCTTCAGTACAGTGATATGTGCTTCTTGTCAGATATGGGAGTTTAGGGAGCATTGACTAGTTACTGAGGATTATGTTTGCAATAAATGCCGTTGTGAATCTATCAGATCAAACTGAACAGTTGGAGAGACAGAGGCAATGAGGAATTTACAAGAGCAAGAGGATGTGATGGATGGCAGTTATAGGAAAAGTTACAGATACACTCACATAGATGGGTTAATTCCAGGAAAGGTAAGAGCGGTAGGCAGGTACTACAGAAGTCTTCTGTGGCTATCCCCATTTCAAACAAGTATGCTGTTTTGGAAAATGTAGGGGGTGATGGATTCTAAGGGCAATGTAGCAAGAACAGCCAAGTTTCTGGTATCGAGACTGACTCTAATGTAATAAGGGGTACGTTGGGTTCCAAGAGATCAATTGTGTTAGGGGACTGTCTGGTCTGAGTCACAGAGAAATCTTTCTGTGGCCAGCAGCGAAAATTGGAATAGTGTCTTACCTCCCTGGTGCCAGGATCAAGGATGTCTTAGAGATGGTGCAGAATGTTCTCAAGGGCAAGAGGGACCAGCAGGAGGTCATTGTACACATTGGAACCAACGACATAGGAAGGGAAAAGGTTGAGATTCTGAAGGGAGATTACAGAGGGTAGGCAGGAACTTAAAAAGGAGATCCTTAAGACTATTAATATCTGGATTAGTCCTGGTGCTGTGAGCTAGTGAGGGTAGGAATAGGAGTATAGAGCAGATGAGTGCATGGCTGAAGAGCTGGTGTATGGGAGAAGGATTCACAGTTTTGGATCATTGGAATCTCTTTTGGAGTAGAAGCGACCTACACAAGAAGGACAAATTGCACTTGAATTGGAAGGGGACTAATATACTGGCAGGGAGATTTGCTAGAGCTGCCCAGAGGGATTTAAACTAGAAGGGGGAGGGGGGAGTGTGGGGGTTGGGACCCAGGGAGATAGTGAGGAAAGAGATCAATCTGAGACTAGTACAGTTGATAAAAGGAGTGAGTCAAACATGGCAGGCAGGGACAAAGCAGAAAAAAAGGTAGGACTGATAAATTAAACTGCATTTATTTCAATGCAAGAGGCCAAACAGGGAAGGCGAATGAACTCAGGGTATGGTTAGGAACATGGGACTGGGTATCATAGCAATTACAGCAATGTGGCTCGGGGATGGGCAGGACTGGCAGCTTAATGTTCCAGGATGCAAATGCTACAGGAAGGACAGAAAGGGAGGCAGGAGAGGAGGGGGAGTAGAGTTTTTGATAAGGGATAGCTGTACTGAGGATGGATATTCTCAGAAAGACATCCAGGGAAGTTATTTGGGTTGAACTGAGAAATAAGAAAGGGATGATAACCTTATTGGGATTGTGTTATAGACCCCCTTAATAGTCAGAGGGAAACTGAGAAACAGATTTGTAATAGATCTCAGTTATCTGTAAGAATAATAGGGTGGTTATGGTAGGGGATTTTAACTTTCCAAACATCGACTGGGACTGCCATAGTGTTAAGGGTTTAGATGGAGAGGAATTTGTTAAGTGTGTACAAGAACATTTTCTGATTCAATATGTGGATGTACCTACGAGAGAAGGTGCAAAACTTGACTTACTCTTGGGAAATAAGGCAGGGCAGGTGACTGAGGTGTAGTGGGGGACCACTTTGGGGCCGGTGATCATAATTCTATTAGATTTAAAATAGTGATGGAAAAGGATAGACCAGATCTACAAGCTGAAGTTCTAAACTGGAGGAAGGCTAATTTTGACAATATTAGGCATGAACTTTCAAAAGCTGATGGAGGCAGATGTTCGCAGGGAAAGGGATGGCTGGAAAATGGGAAGCTTTCATAAATGAGATAACAAGAATCCAGTGAAAGTATATTCCTGTCAGGGTGAAAGGGAAGGCTGGTAGGTATAAGGAATGCTGAATGACTAAAGAATTTGAGGGTTTGGTTAAGAAAAACAAGGAAGCATATGTCAGGTATAGACAGGATAGATTGAGTAAATCCAGAAGAGTATAAAGGCAGTAGGAGTATTTTTAAGAGGGACATCAGAAGGGCAAAATGGGGACATGAGGTAGCTTTGGAAAATAGGGTTAAGGAGAAAACAAATGGTTTTTGTCCCTTTTGCATTAAGGATAAAAGGGTAACTAGGGAGACAATAGGGCCCCTCAGAGATTAACAAGGTGGGGGAGATACTAAACGAGTATTTTGCATCAATGTTTACTGTGGAAAAGGACATGGAAGGTATAGAATGAAGGAAAATAGATGGTGACATCTTGAAAAATGTCCATATTACAGAGGAGAAAGTGCTACATGTCTTGAAATGCATAAAACCAGATAAATCCCCAGGACCGGATCAGGTGTACCCCAGAACTCTGTGTGGGAAATTAGGGAAGCGATTGCTGGACCCATGGCTGAGATAGTTGCATCATCGATAGTCACAGGTGAGGTGCCAGAAGACTAGAGGTTGACTAACATGGGGCCACTGTTTAAGAAGGATGGTAAGGGCAAGCCAGGGAACTATAGACCAGTGAGCCTGACGTAGGTGGTGGGCAAGTTGTTGGAGGGAATCCTGAAAAGCAAGGACTGATTCGGGATAGTCAACATGGCTTTCTGCATGGGAAATCATGTCTCACAAACTTGATTGAGTTTTTTGAAGAAGTAACAAAGAAGATTGATGAGGGCAGAGCAGTAGATGTGATCTATATGGACTTCAGTAGGGCGTTCAACAAGGTTCCCCATGGGAGACTGATTAGCAAGGTTGGATCTCGTGGAATACAGGGAGAACTAGCCATTTGGATACAAAACTGGCTCAAAGGTAGAAGATAGAGGGTGGTGGTGGAGGATTGTTTTTCAGATTGGAGGCCTGTGACCAGTGGAGTGCCACAAGGATCGGTGCTGGGTCCTCTACTTTTTGTCATTTATATAAATGATTTGGATGTGAGCATGAGAGGTCCAGTTAGTAAGTTTGCAGATGACACCAAAATTGGAGGTGTAGTGGACAGTGAAGAAGGTTACCTTAAGATTACAACAGGATCATGATCAGATGGGCCAATGGGCTGAGGAGTGGCGGGCGGAGTTTAATTTATATAAATGTGAGGTGCTGCATTTTGGGAAAGCAAATCTTAGCAGGACTTATATACTTAATAGTAAGGTCCTAGGGAGTGTTGCTGAACAAAGAGACCTTGGAGTGCAGGTTCATAGCTCCTTGAAAGTGGAGTCGCAGGTAGATAGGCTAATGAAAAAGGCATTTGGTATGCTTTCCTTTATTGGTCAGAGTATTGAGTACAGGAGTTGGGAGGTCATGTTGCAGCTGTACAGGACATTGGTTAGGCCATTGTTGGAATATTGCGTGCAATTCTGGTCTCCTTCCTATCAGAAAGAGAAACTTGAAAGAGTTCAGGAAAGATTTACAAGGATGTTGCCAGCGTTGGAGGATTTGAACTATAGAGAGAGGTTGAGTAGGCTGGGGCTGTTTTTCCTGGAGTGTCGGAGGCTGAGGGGTGACCTTCTCGAGGTTTGTAAAATCATGAGGGGCATAGATGGGATAAATAGACAAAGTCTTTTCTCTGAGGTGGGGGAGTCCAGAACTAGAGGGCATAGGTTATGGGTGAGAGGGGAAAGATGTAAAAGGGGCAATGTTTTCGTGCAGAGGGTGGTACGTGTATGGAATGAGCTGCCAGAGGAAGTGATAGAGGCAAGTACAATTGCAACATTTAAAGGCATCTGGATGGGTATATGAATAGGAAGGGTTTGGAGGGACATGGGCCAGGTGCTGGCAGGTGGAACTAGATTAGGTTGGGATATCTGCTTATCATGGACGGGTTGGACCGAAGGGTCTGTTTCCATGCTGCACTTCTCTATGAATCTATGTATCATCCTTTGCTTTATGGTATTATTCTGCTTTTGTGTAGTCTTGTTACCTTCGAAGTGCAGTTTAAGTTGCCATTTTAGGCAAAGTGGCTTTTAATTGTGTCCAAATGAAAAATTTCTTTAGAGTATCCGAGTTCTTCAAACAATTGTATTCTGTATACCTTAACATGAGCATTGCTTTTGCCACAACTTTGCCTTGTTCATTTCTTTGGGACTCTGAGAGTTAAAATTCTGTGGGAACCATCTACCCACTGGTACATGCACCTGATAAACCATCCTTTATTTTTGAACCCAGGCAGTGATTTAACAGTTACCTATTCCAATGAATTAAGGTATCCCAAGAGCTGTAATTCTATCTATCTTCAACTTACACTGAGATACTTGGGTTTGCTTCTGGTCATTGGTCAGCAGTGAAAAGCCCAACTGTATTTTCTATTCAGACAGCCTGTCCACAGTCCACACTTCCCTAGCCCACCCTGTACCCCATTCTCAGGCTCCATTAACCCTTCAGTCAAATGGTTCTAAGTTCAAGTATGGTGCCCCCAATGATGGTTTACTGTATGTCTAAATAAAACTGTGAAATAAGATTGCTAATGGAAGCAGCCAAAATAGCCATAGAGATGTACAACACGGAAAAAGACCCTTCAGTCCAACTCGTCCATGTCAACCAGACATCCTAAATTAATCTAGTCACATATGCCAGCATTTGGACCATATCCCTCTTAACCATTCCTATTTATAGATCCATCCAGATGCCTTTTAAATGTTGTAATTGTATCAGCCTCCACCACTTCCTCTGGCATCTCATTCCATACACACATCACCCTTTGTGTGAAAAAGTTGCCCCTCAGGTCCCTTTTGCATCTTTCCTCGTCACCTTAAACCTACGCCCTGTAGGCTCAAATTACTTTAATTAATGTGAAGGTTCAAGTACATCTGTACAATTCCTTCGGATAGCTCCTGAAATCTGAAACATCTTCATCCCTCTCTTCCTTAATGCCTACACCTTTGACCAAGAATTTGGACATCCAACCTGCCATTTTCTTATGTGGTCATGCCACTTTTGCTGGATAGTAGTCCTATGCTTACGCTAGGTTAAAGGTACTACATAATTGCAAGTTCTTGTTGCTGTATGAGAGTAGTGTGAGTTAACAGGCACAAGGCAAAGTTTTGGATGAGTTCATGTATGCGGAGTAATAAAAACATATTGGGAGGTACGGGGTGAACTTGAAGTCATCAGCTCAACTTGGAGATGAACTTGGAGGAAATGAAGGTATGGGTGATGGTCTCCACATTAGATGAGCTGAGGTAGGGTGGGGATGAGTAAAGGTGAGTGACCTTCCAGGTGGAAGTTGTTTATCTTGGGGTCACCAAAGTTATGAAAACAGTGGTTGATCTGTGGGCAGTGGAGAGGGATCCAGCAGTTTTCGCAACTAATAGAAAAGTAACGATGTGTCAAGATTATTTTGTAAAATATATGTCTTTTTTTTTGAAATCCTGAATAGAATGGAGGCATCGTGCCTTGAGCTTGCCCTCGAAGGGGAGCGACTGTGCAAAGCTGGGGATTTCAAGGCTGGAGTGGCATTCTTTGAAGCAGCCGTGCAGGTTGGGACAGAGGACCTAAAGACTTTGAGCGCCATCTACAGTCAACTGGGCAATGCCTACTTTTACCTGAAGGAGTATTCCAAAGCTCTGGAATACCACAAGCATGACCTAACACTAGCCAGGTGAGTTCAGTGCAAGATAAAGTTCAAAACCCAAAAAAGAAAATGATTTGCAGCTTGACTCGCGGAGAAGTATTTTACAAAATTGCCATGTCCCCCTGAAATTAAGGGTTAAGATGCACGGGTTAAGATCAAACACCCTGGTTATCTCTTCATGTATCTATTTTATACCCCCTTTTGTTTTCCTTGAGCTGGTTTGTGAATGCCCCTAGCAGTTTCTGCAAGGGTATGGTAAAAGAACAATGCAAAATCTGTTTTGCATTTTGCTGCTGTTGGGAATATATAATGTATTGACATACAGTCAGTTCTGCTATAACACAGTAGTTCCATTCTGGTGCAACCCCTGTTGTAAGGAAATTGTGTCATAGCAGCACAATTTTAAACTAATGGGGTTGGAATCACGTTATAACCAATACACGCTTTAAAACGTTGCAGTTTAGAAACAGTGTCCCCAGTTTGTCAATTGTGTTATAGTGAATTCGTGTCAATGAAATGCATGTTATAGCAGAGCAACCTGTAGATGTACCTGAGTTTGAAGGGCACATAATCTGTTGGCCATTGAGTTTAGCTAGTACGGTGAAATATGATCATACCCAAAGAAAAAGGCACTGAATGAGATCTCCAAATAACTTGTATGGTAAAATGCACATGTGGAAATAAGGTTACCATAAATATAACATGGGGCTGCTCTGTCAATAGAGAGAGATGGATGGTGATAGTTTAACCTAAGGGTCACTACATCTCAGATGAAGGTAGAGATTGAGAAGCAGAGTCCTT
This sequence comes from Chiloscyllium plagiosum, assembly GCF_004010195.1. Classification (NCBI taxonomy): domain Eukaryota; kingdom Metazoa; phylum Chordata; class Chondrichthyes; order Orectolobiformes; family Hemiscylliidae; genus Chiloscyllium; species Chiloscyllium plagiosum. The sequence continues at coordinate 41,267,138 of NC_057739.1, forward strand.
CACAGTAATCTCAGCCAATGCAGGAATTGAAACTACACTGTTGGCATCAGTCAAAAAAAATCCTTGCTCAATGTGATTGGGATTTGGAACGTATTGCTTCATGGACTTGGTGGAAACATGGTCAATGAAAATCTTCAAAGGGGAATTGGAGAATGGAGAGACAGAGTCAGAGAGACATGCAGCACAAAAACAGACTCTTGGGTCCAACTTGTCCATACTGACTAGGTTTTCCAAGCTAAAGTAGTCCCTTTTGGCTGCATTTGGCCTGTATCCCTTTAAACCTTTATCCATGCATGTATCCAAAAGTCTTTCAGATAATGTAACTGTACCTGTGTCTACCACTTCCTCTGTCAGTTTGTTCCATATATGTAACACCTTCTGTGTTTAAAACGTTGCCCCCCAGGTCCATTTTAAATTTCTCCCCTCTCACCTTAAACCTATGCCATCCAGCTTTCGACTCCCCTACTACACGAAAAAAACTTGAACTGTTCACCTTATCTGTGTCCCTCATGATTTGAGAAACTTTGTAAGGTCACCCCTCAGCCTCTGACACTCCAGAGAAAAACTTGTCCCAGCCTAACCAGCCTCTCCTTTATAACTCAAACCACCTAGTCCCAGTAACATCCTTGTAAATCTTTTCTGCACTCTTCCCAATTTAATAATATCCTTCCCATAGCAGGAGACAGATTGCAGTCGTGCAGTGAAAGAACAGGGAGGACAACTGGCTGAATTGATGCTTAAGGTTCAGTGGGTGAGATGGGTTCCTCCAATTCCAGTTCTATGATTCTGTCTCGATGTTAGTGACTTCTGTCCTGCTGTGAATACTGAATTGAAATCTCCTTTTCGTGACTGAATATTTTTACACCATGTAAATAGACCATTTTGCAAAAAAAAACTCAGTGTGTCCGTCTTATTGATCTTTCCACACAAATTTATGGGAAGGTTTGGGGAATATAGTGTGCTCCATTTCAGAGCACCCAATCTCAGAATGTTGGATCTCTGGTTGGTAGGTGTTTGCACATGGTTTGTTACTTGTAACGATTCAGTACATATGTTTAAGTCCCATAACAAAGCTATTCAGAATTAATCTCTCCTTTTTCAAAAGGACCATTGGGGATCGGATTGGTGAAGCAAAAGCCAGTGGCAACCTTGGAAATACACTGAAGGTACTTGGAAGCTTTGATGAAGCAATTGCTTGCTGCCAAAGGCACCTGGATATCTCAAGAGAACAGAAGGATAAGGTAATCTTGATTTCAACATCGAACAAAATGTTTTAAAAGTTAACCTGCATCCTGTTAATGGTTGATTCATGTGCAGTTTGATTTCAAGGCCTAGTTAGTCATTGAAATGTGTTGGGTCACCCTTTTCTCAATCGAGCATAGAAAGTCAGGTCCCAAAATGCACGTATATCATGTTGATGCCGCAACTGTGCACAACGTCTGTGTAAATCATCATGGAACAGGTAAATAATACACAAGACTAAAGTGCTAACCTGCCTTCAGGTACAGTGTAGATCTGTTGTGTACTTCCAGAACTTTAGAGTTTTAAGTTTCTAAACCATCTCTTGGGGCATACTGTCCTACAGCACATGGCAATTTAGGACATGTGCTTTAGGATACATCATGCTGTAATGGTAATAGACATTGTTCTTTCTTGTTCCAGAGCTGAGAGCTCCAATTTCCTCCATCTGTTCTAACAAGTGCAGTCAAAAAAAAACATGAGTGGTGCGCACCATGTCACACCCTCAAGTTGATCATTGAACTGGAGCATAGGAATCTAGTGTTTATTCCAGCCAGATGGAGAAACTGAATGCATATCAAATTGAAATAAAACAAGGGGATCTAATTGTGTAAGCTTTGCTCAATGACTTGATGCAATGCTGTTACTGTAGTCTTTGACCAGCGACAGAGGACAATTTAACATGGTGCAACAAGAGCTGTACATCATTTTAATTTCTTCTAACATTAATGCTGTGCAAAAGGATCTCCTGATTTGTTTAACCATTGGGAATGCAGTACAAACAACAGAATAATTTAGTAAAGAAATTGGATGGAGAAGGGTAGAACTGACGATGCATCAAAGCCTGAAGTTTCCATTATACAGTTTGATTCTGGTCTGCTTGTGAATCACTTGTGTAGTTTTTGCAAAAGATGTTCTGTCGGTTACTCTAGGTTTATTATTTAGCTGGCTGTTTCTAAAGGTCATAGATTTATTATTCCTCATTATTGATCTAGGTTTTGTTTAAACACTGGTGAGGGGAGCAGGATGATAAACTGCTTGTGTCTATTTAGATACTTGACAGCTATAGACCAAACCTTCATCAGATCAGCTGCATACTACATATTCAGCCAGCTGCTACAAAGCAATACCAGTTCCAGAATGTAGAGTATACAGCTTTTCATTAAATTCAATCACTTGACAGTAGTTATGCATTAAATAGCAGCAATTTCAAAAGCATCCTTTTGTGGTCAAGGTCAGATGAGTTCTATCTATTGAAGGAACACTACTGTGTAGGCTGTTGTATATTTTGTTATAAAATATTGTAGAATCGTGGAATTACACCATGCAAAGAGACCATATGACCCATTATGCCTGTGCTGGCTCTTTGGTTGAGTTTTTGAACTTTATTTTAATTCACTCATAAGATGTGAGTGTCGCTAACTGAGCCAATATTTAATGCCTGTCCTTAGTTGCCCCTTGGGAAGGAGGTGGTTAGCTGCCTCCTTGAACTGCTGTGTAGACGTGCTGTAAGTAGGCCCACAATATTCTTAGGGAGGGAGTTTTAGGATCTTGACTCAGTGTCGCTGAAGGAAGGGTGATGTACTTCCAAGTGTCACAAAACTAGTCCTTTTTCTAAAAGCTGTTCCTTGTCTCAAGGATATGGTGTCCTTGATTTTTTTTCAGAGTGGTAATAAACCAGGCCGAGCTCTGATCAGTCTGATTTGGTACAGAGATGAAAAGGATTTTGAAAGGCCGTTTGTTTATATGTAAACAGATGAGACTTCAGGTCAAAGTGGTCATGTTTTAGAAGTTCCTGATTCCTGAAGAAGGGCTCATGCCCAAAACATCGATCCTCCAGCTCCTTGGAGGCTGCCTGACCTGCTGCGCTTTTCCAGCAACACATTTTCAGCCCATGTTTTAGAAGTGACCTGTATAATGAAAGGGGAGTGGTCAGCTCTCTAGCTGAGCTTAGCAGTTTAGTTCAGTCTGAACTGGTGAGGAATTCAACAGCAAGCTGTGTGAAAACTCTCTCTCTCTTTCTGCCCTTCAACTTCAACCTGTAAGCATGTCTTCCATTTATACTGGGATTTAAAGGGGGTTTGCTCATTGGGACTGTTGTGTATATTTGGAACAGCAAAATTAAGTCTAGTTTGGATAGACTGAGTTCTGTAAGGGTTCTCTATTCTGTTCTTTGTATTTCATTGTGTAATTTTGTGCAGAAATTTTTGTCTGTTTTAAAATCTTGTAGTCAACCTGGTTAACTTATCCCGGGTAATGCTCACTATACACTTACCGAAGCAAGTTGCAAAGTTATGCTCAGGGACTGCCTGCCTAAGAATGTTTTGAGCGGTCCAGCCTAGTCCATAACACCAAGTCAAAATTGTAAATGAATTGGAGAGGGATCATGCAGGCATTGTATCTGCTGCCTTTGAGGCAGAGGTGTTTGTGGGTTTGGAAGGTGCTGTCTTAGGAGCTGTGGTGAATCTCTGGAGAAATGAGAAGAGGAGCAGTTGTGAGTTGTGTGATCTGCCCATTTGTATATGAAATTAGAAATGAATCTCCAATTGTTATGTATGTGATGTATTACTGTCAAATTAATATTCATCTTTGCAGCTTTATTCATTACAACTGGGGGAGAGATGCAGTCAGCTTTGTTGAAATTATTGAATCAGAGGTGATATTGTCTTGTCTTGTCTGAATTCAGCAGGTTTTAGAAGGACTTTTGATTTATCACAGGATTGTTCCAAGACAAAGCTTGATTCTTCCAGCCATTCTCTCTTCAGGGCTAAACCCAGGAGATGAATGATATTAGAGTTGATATTGCCCAGAGATTTTCCAGTGTTTAGTCTCAATCTTTTGAGTTTATATGAATAATTGCACCCTCATGAATCAGTCACCAGATCACTGGAAATGTGCCATCATGCAGACACTGGAGAGTTTTTGGCTACAAGGAATAATTGAGTTCTTTCCTGCAATTAGCTTCAGTGTGGTATCATTGAATGTAGAACATAGAACAGTACAGCACAGTGAAGGCCCTTTGGCCCTCGATGTTGTGTCGACCTTTTATCCTATTCTCAGATCAAACTAACCTACATACCCTTCATTAAACAAAATGCTCAGTTTATTTCACGACCAGTATGTTAAATGATTCACAGTTAACTTATCTGTTTGATCACAGTGCTGAGACCTGACTCTCTTCGGCATTTGAAAGAGGGGTATTGATCGTTCAAATGAAAGCTGTTCTATTTTAAATGCCATAATTACTTGCGATTATATAATGCTTCAGCTAAGTGCTTCAGATGAAGTTAGATGACAGGAAAGATCTAAAATATAAAATGGAGGTGTGACATGATAGCTTTGTTAAAATGATTTTTTTTAATGATTTCTCAAAAGAAGTGGAAGAGTGCAGGAAGGGACTGAGGAAAGTTTTCAAGGTTCTGATACCGATCGTAAGGCACTTTGCCATGGTGTCAACTGTACTTAAACATTTCAGAAGTTGGAATATTTATCAACCACAAATGCTTGACCTTCAGCGAATTTAAGTCCACCCAATGTTAGGGGTTGTGTGCTTATCAGTAATTTATCATTAACAGTTGATAGTAAATAACATTTATTCAATTACTGTCAATGACCTATCATGTAATGGCTCTGACAGAGTCCATGTTCAAGTTGCATTAATTCCACTCAATCTGATGATGTCTCCCTGTCTATGGGTGGAGATACTGTTGACTTACGCATAGATGTGATAGACCTAGCTCCTGATGGTTGTAATTATATCTCTGTAGTCCGTAATAATTGTACCTATTGTTGTCATGCAATAAGCCATACCTTTATGGAATCAGCAAATCTCCACAGTGTGGAAGGAAACCATTTGGCCCATCGGGTCCACAGTGGTCCTTCGAAGGGCATCGCACCCATACTCTGGCCATGGTTTCTCCACCTCGCCTGCACATCCCTGGACATGATGGGCAATTTACCATGGCCAATCTAAGTAACTTGCACATCTTTGGACTGTGGGAGGAAACCCAAGGACCTGGAGGAAACCCACGCAGACATTGGAAGAATGTGCAAACTCAACACATACAGTCACCCGAGGTTGGAATCAAACCCAGGACCTAGTGCTGTGAGGGAGTAGTGCTGAGTCACCATGCCTTACATAACATTATTATGTAAGATAAGTGCTGCTTCTTGTAAAGATCCTATAGTGGTCTGTTCTCTACCACTGGTTATTACACAGGCCTTTAGATTCAACACCAAAAAGAGGATGTTTGGCACAAACCAACTCCAATTACAACCTGCCATTTATTGGCAACCAGCAGGTCCCCCATGCTGCATTGCTGAGATCTGAAAATCAATAATTATCTATGATCATTAAAATGAAGTAGAATGGATGAAAGAAAAAACACTAATCCAATCAGTAGAATTGCACAATTGGGTTCTCAATTGGTTGAGCTGATGCCCCTCCGGTGTTTCTACCTTCACCAAAACTATCCGTTTTCCTCTATGTTGCCCCTGTGACATTACTTACCATAATCTCTGCCTCAGCTCAGTTGTTGTTGAATCCACCTTTGCTGGCTTTGTTATTTCTAGATTTGATTATTCCAGTACTCATCCGGCCTTCCTCCCACCTTGCACCATTTTTTTTAATTGAAGATAATTTAAAATCCTATAGCCCATGTCCTGATGTAGAACAAGTACAGTTTAACTGTGCTGGCTGATCTACATTGACTGTAGATCCATCAGTGTCCTGATTTGAAGATTCTTAGCCTTAGTTCTATGGTCCTCTCAATCAGGCCTGCTTTGTATCTTGGCTTTTCAATGCAGCAACATTAGCAACTGTGCCTTCCATAACCTATACCCTAAAGCCTGCAATTTCCCTTCTGCCTCACTGTCTATCCTTGTCCGTCTTATGTAACCACCTAGTCTACCTGACATTTAGTATGAGTTCTTGCTTAGTTTGGTGTTAAAATGTGTTTGATGACATCCTGTGAGGTGATTTTGGATGGTTGCATTGCATTAAAGGTTATCAGTGTAAACTGTTGAATCATTCAAGTTCTGACAGTGTGACTACCATGCCTTTGGATTTCAGACTACGTATTGTGTATTTCTTGCAATTTCTATTTTAATTTCACAATCGTATGGATTATGTTTTTGTTTCCCTTCTGCTTTCTGCTCAATTGGACTATTTGATAACTCATTAAGTCTCAGTCTTGCCTTTGAGCTTATCTCTGAGGGATACCATTTGTTGAAGTAACTTGAAAAGTAGTGACGGTGTTAACTTGTACAAAATAATTGTCTTTCACATTAACAATAATTTCTTAATGATGCATTTGTAAGCAGGGTCATGATATGCTGAGAACTTTTGTACTGTATTTTCTTTGTGTTGCTCAGCAGAGTGAACTATTTGATAACAGAAACTTCTCATTAAAATCACGAGAGAGTCTTGTCGATGTCAAGTCCTACAAGGGAACAGTGAAATGATTCTATTGCAGTGTTCTGCATAGTTGAGAATATTTGAGCTTTTATTAAAATTAAAATAAATGTATAAGTGAATATTAGAGTCAGAGAATTTCTACAGTGTCAAGCAGGCCATTCGGCCCATTAAGTCCACACTGACCATCCAAAAGAGCATCCCACCTGAAACCTACTCCCCTACTCTATCCCTATAACCCTGCATTTCCCATGGTTAACTCACCTCGCCTGAACATCCCTGAACACCATGGGCAATTTAGCATGGCCAATCCACCCTAACCTGCACATCTTTGCACTGTGGAGGAAACTAGAGCACCTGGAGGAAACACACGCAGAACACGGGGAGAACATGCAAACTCCACACAGACAGTCACCCGAGGGTGGAATCAAACCTGGGTCTCTGGCGCTGTGAGGCAGCAGTGCTGGCCATTGAGCCACCATACTGCCTGATTATTGATCTGCATAGAGGCTCCTTTTGTCATTAACCCAGTTGAAACTGTGTTGTTCTTAAATGAATATTTTGCTGATTAATTTCCACTAACTTTATAGGTGTGTAAGGATGCAATGGGGAAGTTGCCAATTGCAGTATAGCTTTACATTAACAACCCATGTGGAACATGGGAGTGCATTGATCACAAAGTCAAGACTGATGACCACAAATATAACCATTTAAGTGACCCAACTCACCTCCTAAGGCTATGAATTGGAAAGGAAAGATCATGTGGTTACTGGAAACGTGAGATTAAACAAAGTTCTGGAAATACTCAGTTACAAAGAGTGTGGAGTTGATAATGTTTTCGTTAGAAATAGCTGAACTCTATATCTCATGTTCAACTTGGAATTCAAATAATAACAAATGCTCGTTTTCTTTTACCAGTAACTGTTGGCATTGATTTCACTATAGCCACTTAAAAACTCACCTTCTGATGCTTAATTTGTGTGACCCTTGCCCTCTTTGACCCATGACAATCGTCTTTTTTTGTCATTGAAATCATTCTTGTCTTCCATCCTATCTTAATCTGTTTGGTTGTACCGTTTTCTCCTCCTCTCCCAGTCTCTCAATCCCTGAGAACCTGTTGCGTTTCTAAGTTTTTTCCAGTTTTGACGCAACACATGGCTCTAACATGTTGACTTGGTTTCTCTCTCCTCAGATAGTGTTTACCCATGGAGTATGTCTGGCCCTTTCGTTTTGTTTATATTGCTGTGAATTGGGTTCATCTCCTGTGCTGCTTGTGATAAGCATTAGATTGAATGGCATTGAATTTCATTCTTGGGTTCCGAATGTTTATTACTTGATTTCTTGACTTGAAATAAAAACAGGAAAGCCAGTAACACCATGTCAAACATAATTGATGTTGCTTTTCCTGCCCTCCCATACCTAACACCACAGCTGCACACCAGTGAAATTGCCTTTCCTTTCATGAATTGTTTTTGGCAAAATTATTCATTGCAATTTTCCATTGCATAACACATTACATTCCTCTCTCCCATCCAGGTTGGTGAAGCGCGAGCACAGTACAACATTGGGAATGTTTTCCATGCCAAAGGGAAACAGCTGTCCTGGCTCAGGGCCCATGACTCTGGGGACTTGCCTGCTGAAGTAAAGGAAACTTTAGAGAAGGCCACCGAATACTACAAGTGAGTAAAGCAACACCTGCACCTCCAACGTACAAATTAAAAACTCAAGAAAGAAGAAAAGACAGTCAAAACAGATGTTCAAGATGTGTTCTGGTGACCCACGATGAGCATGAAATACAACATGTTTCCTGCTCACAGTCCAGAACCAAGGAGGAGATCATTGTGCTTACTTTTCTATTAAGGCTTTCTGACCCTAGAAAAGTAACGCAATATCTGCACTAACTCCAGACCACTTTGCAAAACTAACACAAATCGTCTGCCCCAAATGCAATAGCTAGAACCCACAAACATGATTGCCTGAACTTCACTGTTTTGTGAATCCAAATATTTGTACCATAAGACAAAAAATATAGGAGCAAAATTAGGCCATTCAGCCAATGGAGTCTGCTCCCCATCTGATCATGGCTGATCTGTTTCTCAGTCCGATTGTCCTGTCTTCTAACAACCTTTTATCCCCTCATGAATCAAGAACCTATCTATCTCTGTCTTCAATTTGCTCAATGACTTGGCCTCCACAGCCCTCTGTGGCCGAGTTCCACAGATTAGCCACCACTTGCTGAAGAAATTCCTCCACATCTCCGTTCTAAAGGGTCATCCCTTCACTCTGAAGTCATGCCACACGAGAGGCTCCTGAATAATTTAAGAGCTCATGGTTTTAGGGGCAAGGTATTGGCATGGATAGGTGATTGGTGGACTGGCAGAAGACAGAGAGTAGAGATAAAGGGGTCTTTTTCTAGATGGCAGCCAGTGACTAGTGGAGTTCTGCAGGGGTCTGTGTTGCGACCACAATCATTCATGTTGTTCATTGATCAACTGGACAAAGGAACTGAGAGCATTTTTGCTTAGTTTGGAGATGACATAAAGATAAGGAAGGGGCAGAGGAAGCAAGGAGGCTGCAGAAAAATTTGGACAGACTAGGGGATTAGGTGGAGAAGTGGAATGGAAGACGGTGTGGGAAATGCACTTTAGTAGGAAGAATAGAGTTGTAGACTTTTGTTTAAACAGGGAAAGGCTTTGGAAATCTAAATCTCAAAAGGACTTGGGAGTCGCAGTTCAGGATTCACTTAAGGTCAACATTCAGGTTCAGTTGGCAATGCCTTCTGGAAATCCACATAGATCATGTCCATGGCTGTCCTTTGTCTAACATAGTCGTTACCACAAAGAACTCTAACAGATTTGTCAGGCATGACCTCCCCTTGACAAAGCCATGCTGACTTGGCCCTATCTGAGCATGCGCATCCAGGTATTGTACAATCTCATCCTTAATGGATGCTAAAATCTTACTAACAACTGGAGTCAGGCTAACCACCGCCCCCCCTATAATTTACTTTCTCCTGCCTACCTCCCTTTTTAAACAGGGGTGTTACATGATCCATTTTCCAGTCCTCTGGGACTCTCCCTGACTCCAGTGATTCCTGAAAGATCACCAATGCTTCTGCAAGGTTTCTCTGCATCTAGTCTGTCCAGGCCTGTTGTGATTTCACAAATATCTGTCCAAGCCGTGGTCTTCAAGCCAAGGAAAGTGGTCCCAGTTTCTTCAGTTTGTCCTCATAATGGAGGTTTCTTATCCCTGGAACCACTATTGTAAACTACTACTGCATTCTCTCCAATGTGTTGACATTCTTTCTGAAGTGTGGCACCAAATATTGTGCACAATACTCAGTTGAGGTATAACTGGTGTCTGATAAAATTTCAGTCTAACTTTTTTGCTCTTGTACTTTAAGGCCATGGTAAGTGAAACTTAAAATAGTCTAGTTTTGAAATTGTTCTGTCTATCTGTCATGCCACCTTTACTGATTATACACATATGCAGCCAGGTGTCTCTGCTCCTGCATCCCCTTTAGAATAGCACATTTTCATTGTCTCATGTCTCTTCATGTTCTTTGTACCAAATATATTGCTTCAAACTTCTCTGCATTACAGTTTATCTGCCAATTGTCTGCTCTCTGCCTTTTGGAGTTCAGCACTCCTCTCCACATGGTTTACAATGCTCCCAAGTTTTTGTGTTATCCACAAAACATGAAATTGTCTCTTGCACGCCAAGATGTAGATCATTACTGTATATCAAGCAAGGCAGTGATCCCAATATTAACATCTGGCAAACTCCACTTCAAACCTTCCCCTAGCATGAAAAATATGCATTAACCATTATTATCTTTCCAATTACTCATCCAGTTCTGTGCACATGTTGTTGCTGACTCTTTTACTCCATGAAGCACACATCATCAGCATTGCCCTCTTCAACCCTCTATGTCAACTGTCCCAAAAACAATTTCCAAGTTATTCAGACTTTCAGTAAATCAATCTATGCTAATTCTTACTAAGTAACCTACATTTTTCCCTGCAACTATTAATTCCACCTTGAATAATAACTGGATGACACAGTGGCTCAGTGGTTAACACTGTTGCCTCACAGTGCCAGGGACCTGGATTTGACTTCACCCTTTGGTGACTATGTGGAGTTTGCACATCCTCCCTGTGTCTGCATGGATTTCCTCCAGGTGCTCTAGTTTCCTCCCACAGTCCAAAAGATGTGCAGGTTAGGTGGATTGACCATGCTAAATTGCCCTATAGTGTTCAGGGATGTGCAGGTTAGGTGGGTTAGCCATGGGAAATGCAGTGTTACAAGGATAGGGTAAGGGATGTACCTGGATGGGATCCTCTTCAGAGGGTCGGTGTGTACCTGATGGGCTGAATAGCCTGCTTCCATGCTGTAGAGATTCTGTACAATATTTCTGGCAGTTTCCTCATGACTGAAGTTGAACTGGCCTGTTAATGCTGGGCTTATCTTTACAACATTTTTTGGAACAAGGCCATGTTTGCAAATCAGCAATCCTCTGGGGGTACCACTGAATATAAAGAAATTTGAAAGATTATGGCACATGCCTCTGAAGCTTCCCCTCTCACTTCCTTCAATATTCTTGGTGCATCTCGTCTTACTAACTTTAAGTGGATGGTTTATCCAATGCCACCTCCTTATCAATTTTAAACCCTTCTCGTGATAGTTTCCACGTCTCTCAACATGACCTGAGCACCATCTGTCTCATAGGAAAAGATAGATACAAAGTACTTATTAAATACATCAGTCATGCCTCTTGTCTCTATGTCCCTAATCAGGCAGTCACCTTTTACCACCTTTTTACTGTTTCATGTCTTTAGAACACTTTGGCATTTCTCTTTATCCTAGCTGCCAGTCTTTTCTCATAATCCCTATTTGCTTCTCTGTATCTTTTCAACCCTATGCTGAACCTTCTGTCTTCTCAATTGCTTCTCAATTATGTTTACCACCTGATACAGGCTATAACTGTACTTTCTCTTCTCTAATTTGTGCACCATCTCCTTTGTCATCTAGGGATCTCTGGACTTGTTTGTCCTACCTTTTCCTTTTCTGGGAATATATCTCATCTATCTCTGAAACATCTTTGTAATTTCCTTGCAAATTTGTTCCTTTATACCTCACCACCAGTTGGTGATGTACAGATTAACTGGGCAATGTTAGATTAGCTGCACCCTTGTTCCTTCGTTCTAGCCAAATTGATTTTGTCCTCAAACCCTCTGAAACATCTTTGTCCAGTGCTGTAATATTCTCCTTAAGCAATACTGCCAGGCCTAAATTTTACCCTTTCAGATATTTTCTAAATATTTTGTAACCAGGAATGTTTAGCACCTAGCCCCTGCCCTACCTTGAGCCAGGTCTCTGTCATCACCAAAGTATCACAATCTCACATGTCAATCTGTGCCCATAACTCCCCAGATTTATTAACCAGACTCTGTGCTTTTGCTTACATGCACAGTGACCCTAGTTAAAAGTTAATTGCTTTCTCCTTTACACTGTCTTCAACTAATACCTTTCTATTCTCCAGAACTAGTACTTTATTTTTAAATTCTTTCATGGGTCGTTGGCATTGCTGGCCAGGCCAGCATTTATTGCCCATCCCTAATTGGCCAGAGGGCAGTGATGAGTCAGCCACATTGCTGTGGGTCTGGAGTCACATGTAGGCCAGACCAGGGAAGGATGGCAGTTTCCTTCCCTAAAAGACAATAGTGAACCAGATGGGTTTTTTTTCCAGCAATCAACAATGGTTTCATAGTTATCATTACACTTTTAATTCCAGCTTTGTTGAATTCAGTATTTGGAATGAACCTGGGTCTCCAGGTTACCTAAATCCAGGTTAATAGTCTAACGATAATACCATTAGGCAGTTACCTCCCCATTATTCTTCTCAAAACATTTTGTGTGCCCTGGTATTACTCGTTAATTTTCTCTCTTGATTGCTACACTCCTGCTGAGTTAGTTCTAAGTCCTCCCAACAGCACGAGCAAGGTGCATCAACAGGAAACTCCATCCCAGTTCAGTCCAGGTACAAGCTGGACTTTGCACCAACATTGACCTACCTTATCCTTCTATTTCTATAATCACTTGTATATGGCACTGGGAGTAAACCAGAGATCACTACATTCAAGATCCTGTTAGCTCATTTCCCACCTACCTACTGAAACTCCGATTGCTAGATCATATTCCCAGACTTGCCTACTTTGTAATTACCAAAGTGGACCCCAACCTCTGGCTGTTCTCCCTCAGAAAACTGTTCTGGAGTTGTGGTGTGATGTCCTTGACCCTGGCGTCAGAGAGGCAACGTGCCCACCCTAGATGACATTGCCAACCACAGAAATGTATGTCTGTTACCCTACCTTTCACTCTCCTTCCTTCTCTGCTGTACAGGAGTGCAGACTGGGTCAATGGTTAGCACTGCTGCCTCACAGTGGCATGAACCTGGGTTTAGTTCTATCCTCTGGTGACTGTGCAAACTCTACACGTTCTCTCCATGTCTGCCTGGGTTTCCTCTGGCTGCTCTGGTTTCCTCCCACAGTCCAAAGGTGTGCAGTTTAGGTGGATTAGCCATGTTAAATTACCCATAGTGTCCAGGAATGTGCAGGTTAGGTAGGTTAGCCATCGGAAATGCAGAGTCACAGGGATAGGATGCGGGGTTGGGTGTGGTGTGATGGTCTTTGGACATTTGGTGCAGAATTGATGGGCCGAATGACGTGCTTCCACACTGTAGGGATTCTATGATTTCTGTTACAGTTGGGTCACCTGTGGTACCTTGGGCTTGGAATTTGCTGCATTATTCTGAGGAGCCCTTGCCTTCACCATCCATGCATTCCCTGACCCGTTTCTCTTGGACATTCCAGCTGTGACCCATTCCCAAAGTGCCTGTTTGCCTCTAACCACACTTGTGCTGTAACCACACTTGTTTCTGAACACACTAAACATGTGGTCCTCTGCCTCTCAGATGCATCCCACTGACTCCAGTCAACACTCCAACTCCAAAACCCAGACCTCAAGCTTGTGCAGTTGATGACTGTTGTTGTAGGTGGGTTCCCTACTGCAGGGCAGTGTTCACATCTCCCCACTATCCACAGCATGAACATTGCACATGGCTGAGCTGCCCTGCCATACTTTACTTTAACTTTGCCTACACTGATTTCAAGTGATTTTAACCTTATTCTACTCTTTACTGTTAGACTAGTGAAAATTAGAGATGTCCCAGCTTCACTTTAGAGTAACCCTCTACAATATTAAAAAAAACCAAAGAACTGCAGACGCTGGAAGTCAGAAGTAAAAACAGGAATTGCTGGAAAAACTTAGCAAGTCTGGTTGCATCTAGGGAGAGAACGCAGAATTAATGTTTCGGGTTCAGTGAGCCTCCTTCAGAATGTTCTCAAAGTTCTGCCTTGACAGAAGAAAATTTTCTTTCCTTAGCCTGTCCATCATCTATGTAACTCAAGACCCCTAGCAATGTGGCTGACGTTTACCCGTCCTCAGTCATGTCTTACAAGCTGTCCAGATGTACCAAGCCACTGCGCTTGCCCTGCATTAAGAAGGCAGCTCACAACCATCTATTTACAATAATGCCAACAGAGAGCGCATTCGGGGATAGTCAAGAAATATTGGTGTAGAAAGTCACACTCACATCCTGAGAATTGAGAACATTCAAGTTTCTAGTTTTATAGTTGTTTTCAGTAGCCAGTCTGCTTCATCAGATCATGGATCAAAGCAGCTTAAGTCTAAAGAACTTGCACTGAAGACAACATTTGGGTTTTTTTTTAAAATATAAACCAAGGGCGTTGGGTTCACAGAGTATGTTGGAATCATCCTTGAAATATGCAGCGCGTACCGAATGCCTTTCCATTGAAGTCATAAATTTAATTTAAGCTCACATTTATAACTCTCTTATCAGGTGCTGCATACATATTGTGTATCTCGCTGTACTCCGTAAGCTTGACCTTCTCCAAACCTCTGCTGTTTGTAATCACCCAACTCCCTTTCGCCTGTTGCTCTTTGATTTCAGCTTTAAGCATTACTTTGATTTTAATGTTCTCATTCTTATTTTCAAGTCCTCCCATCACCTTGTGAGCCCCATCCCACTTTGTAATCGTGCCTGAGATCTTTGCACTGCAATTCTGGCCTCCTCCACCATCCCCATTTTAGTGATTCCAACCAGTGGTGGTTGTGTCCATTTGGTCCCAAAATCTGGAAGACATTCCCCAAACCTCTCCACTGTGTACCTATTTTTTTTTCCATTTTGTACGCCCCATAATCTTTACGTCTGTTCTAAAGAGCACAGAGCTGCTTTGCTCTTTTAGAATCCCGACAGTGCAGATAGAAGCCATTCGGCCTATCGAATCTCCTTCCAGAGAGCATATCACCCCTATCCCTGTAACCTGCATTTTCCATGTCTGATCCACCTAATCTGCACACCCCTGGACACAAGGGGCAATTTAGAATAACTAATCCACCTAATATTCATATCTTTGGATGGTGGGACGAAACCAGAGCACCTGGAGGAAAACTGTGCAGACAAGGGAGAACATGCAAGTTTCACATAGTCAGTCACCCGAGGCTAGAATTGAACCTGGGTCACGAGCGCTATGAGTCAGCAGTGCTAACCACAGTGCCATCCTGAAATCTGCTTCTGTGCTTCGTTGAGTTTTGTTTGATGCCCTCCTATGAAGGGCACTGGGATGTCTGTGTTAATGAAGACACAATATAAATGCAAGCTGATTTTGTAATGGATTCTGTTTCAAAGTAGAGGTCAATTAGGAGATATCAGATTACAAAGCAATGGCCTTCACTAAATGAGAGCATTTCAGATCATTCTGAGAGAAAATTGTGCACCTCCATATTAAAAAATTTTTTGTAGTTAAGTGCATTGGGGGATACAATGGATGTGATATGTCCCAAGTAGACAGAAGTTTTCTAATTTAGTTTTCTCCTTTCTTTCACTGCCTGAAATTCATTTCCAGTGTCCTCCTCTTGCTTATTGTTGAATGAGAATCCTTGTCCTGGAGTTTCTTTAGATTGGAGGAGAAAAGGGATTATTCTAGCTATGCCAACAGGTAGAGTGTGTGAAATGTCTGGGGCATTTTCTCAATCTCCCAAGGTTGTCATTAAAAACAAAAGATGAAGGGAAACCACTTGACCATCCTTTACAATGCTGAAGGAGACAATTGCCTGAGCTGATGCTGCAGCAAGTGTGTGTGTCCCCACCCACCAAAACACAATTTATTGAACAACACAAATTCTAAACCATTGACTTAATGTTTTTTAACATTTTTCAAACAAAATAATTCATTTTACTTTGAGTAATATGTTTATGATCTAAATGTTGTCGCACGTGAGAAATTGTGCTTCCTATATTGGCCTGCAGTACATATTTTGTACAGAATGTACAACACAGGCACAAGCTGACCTATGTTTATGATTGTCACATTTCCCTTCATTTCACCCGATCAACGTAACTTTCCATCCTTGCCTCCTTCTGTGTATTATCATTTCCTGTAAATGCACCTGTTGCTCCTGATCGAATGCAATATGATTTCACCTTCTGTCTTATACATATGATATCTGATTTTTAAAAACCAATATTTTTTTTTTATTTGGTTTACCTCGTGGTAGTAATCTTACTTTGTAAATACACCAGTCCAAGTTTAGAAGCATTTAGTTTACTTTGCTACCTGTTGCCTCACTGTGTGTAAGGTGTTTTAAAGCTTCTTCAAATAATACATTTAGACTCTTGCATAATAAACTAAAGAACTGCAGATCTGAGACAAACAAAAACAGAAATTGCTGGAGAAACTCTGCAGTTCTGCCAGCATCTGTGGAGAGAAAACAGCATTAAAGTTTAGTGTCTAGTGACTCTTTCTGAAGAACAGTCACTGCACTAGAAACTTCAATGCTGTTTTCTCTCCCTAGTCACCTAGACTCTTTCTGTGTCACCTTCATAAACAGTTTTCACTCTTGCTGCTGTTCATATTCATAAAAATAGTGACCTCCAAGTTGCCGAGTATCAATTCCCTCTCAAACGAAGGTGTGAAATTTATTCACCATTTTGCAATTTTTTCTTGTGTTTTGCTAAATTTCATGGTTTGTTGAAAGTGATGACTCCTGGACTGATTTCTCTGGAAGCCAATTTTTTTCTCAAGATTGCCAAGCTTAATTTTCTTTGGATTTGCGTGTTCCATTATAGCAGCAGTTCTCTTTTTAATGAGGTTTCGACGTTTTTCCACAAGACTGATATTGTGTTTTGAAATTCAGCATCATTTCTCTGCACTTGTCAAACAGTATTATAGCATCCTCAGAAAACGCCAATATGTTTTGCACTCCCTTCCCCAACTTGCTTCTCTGCTTGCATTCCATTTAACGGTGGTGCCACATGACATTCTTCAAAATAAAACTTGAGTATTCACCAACACTTGTAATTATTAGCTTGTAATCCCAATTTATATCTCCTTTTCCTGGTCATTTAACACCTTTGGTTTCTCACAAATTGGAGAAGATTTTGATGCAGTTCCAAATACCCCCCTATTATATTGTCATTTGGCAATTCTAGCAACAGTGTCTTTGCTGCCAAAGAGTAGGAGGGAAGTATTTGCTGCCAAGTGTAACCCAAAATTAGCTTGTTTATCACTTCTTCCTAGAATGTTCTCCATTGCATTGTGCGCTTAATTTGTACAAACTAGAAGCAGAAGTTGGCCATTCAGTCCTTTGGGCCTACTCTACCATTCAGTGAACTCATGACTGAACTCTGTGTTGCAAGCTGAACATTCCCATCTGTTCCTAATTGCCTTTTTATTCCCTTGGCAACAAAAATCCACGTAGTTGCTCCTTAATAAGTATTCAATAGCCCTGCCTCCATTGCCTTCCTTACTTGCACAACCTTCCAAAGGATTGAACAGTTGATGAAACAGTCTGTGGAAAAACAACGAACCTTCACACTTTGAGGTCATCAATCTTGCTTGAAGAATGTTTGCTTCATAGTATCAATGCCTCGTGAATATCATTAGTGCAAATGCTGAATCATCATCAGATTTTTATTGTTTTGGCAAAAATGCCACCTTCTTCACTCATGTTCTAATAGAGACAGGATTTCAGACTGTACATCCTTTGCCTCGACTGAGAACTCAGCCTCTTCATCCAGACTAATGCGGATCTCACTGATTATTTAACCCTTCCCAGCACCTGCAGTTATTTGTTATTCCCAATTTAATTTGTTGGCCCCAGTTTTACAGGTCATATTCTCAATTTTCACGTAGACCTTTTTTCAAACATCTTTCTGTTTGAACACTGTAATTCTAATTTACGCACGTTTTGTTGTGTTTGATTTTACAACATGCTGACTAATGTGTGTACAATGAATGCTACACAGGAATGAACTACAGCCCTTGCAATTTATGAAAAGGTAACAATGAAATTAGAGTTTCATTCTGGAGTCAGTTGCAGCTATTCCCCTTCTGCTTATTTCATTCCTTATTTAATCAGCTGGACCTATAATGTTCTGAATTTCATTTTGTCCTTTGCTCTCTTGAGTCTTGCTGTTCTGGGACTTCTTACCTCCTCCCTTTTACCCTTTCTTCCACATTCTGAATGTTTTTTAATGCCCAAGACATGGCGCCACATAGTCATTACTTCTTGATTTCTCTGGACTTCTCTCTAATTCCTCCAACCCTTATGCTGTGTCTTGGCCCTTTTCATTGAAAAACACATGGGTTCCCACATGCTGTTCCCAAAGTAGTCAGTCATCAGAAGTAGGCAAAAGTGAGGACTGTTGATGCTGGAAACCAGAGTTTAGATCAGAGGTGCTGGAAAAGCACAGCAGGTCAGGCAGCATCTGAGGAGCAGGAACATCGATGTTTCGGGCAAAAGCCCTTCATCAGGGAGCCTCCAGGGTGGAGAGATAAATGGGTGGGGGCTGGGGCTGGGGAGAAGGTAGCAAAGACTACACAATCATCAGAAGTAGCCAATCAGCATTGTCTAACAATGCACATGACTAGAGCTGCATGACTTCAACTGAAAACAAAAGCATTCATGGAGGTGTGTTGAAAAGAGAAAATTTGGATGTTGTGTAGAAGGTTATGAGGCTTGCCAGTTATCGTTTTTGGGGGAGCTGACACAAGACTTTTTTTTTGAGTTTGCGTTCTCAAAGTTGATTTTGTTACTGAAGGCTGGAGGTATGTGTGTGGTTATTTTTATAAACAACTTGCACCAATATGTTTTAAGATGATCACAAAGTCAAGTTTGGAGACAACAAAAGTATTGCTGTTTTCTGGGTTATGTGTCTTTAACATATTTCTTGTTACCTTCTCTCTTCTTTTTCTTTCTCTCCTTATTTTTCCTTCTACCTTTGCTTTCCTCCTGTTCCATCCCTATCTTCACTTGGACCCACAGAACCAAACATGCTGACCAACCTTTAGAATCAGTCTGGACCATCATTGTTGGCCAATCCAACAAAACCTCTCCAATGATCTTGCTTTGCACCACTTCTTTGACAACCTCCATGGCATGTAAATTATGATGGGGGATGCATACAGACAAGATATTCCAGAGGGACGATTTTCCACAGCCTGTTCTGAAATCCACTTTTTGGCAAACATCAAATGGTTACTAGTTCTCTACATACTGAAAGGCCTGCGTTGCTTAATACTGAACTCACTTTGAATGACTATGTTAGTTCAGACCATCCAGGCTGATGGCTTAGCCAAATTCTATGCATTGCTATTCATGAACTTGAAAGCTGATCATTATAAATATAAGTGTGCTTGGAAACAATTTCTAGACTGTAATCTGTCTGGATTTAAATTATGGTTGTAAACAACATGAACTTTACATGGAGTTCATTCGCCCCAAAACCTGACGACTAAATGTGTAGTTTTTTTTTTAGTGATAAATATAATCTTGTACTTAGCTTGAATGACAAAGTGTTATGCTTCACTGAGGTCTGGAAATCAGATCATGCTATTTCCATGCTATCATTACAAAAGTTGAAGGTTTTATTTTTAAAAAGAAGTCAGAAAAATTGGGGAATTTTGTTATCTTAAAGAAAACATGAGAAAGTGTGGACTGCAGATGCTGGAGATCGGAGCTTAAAAATGTGTTGCTGGAAAAGCGCAGCAGGTCAGGCAGCATCAAAGGAGCAGGAGAATCAACGTTTCGGGCATAAGCCCTTCTTCAGGGATGAGGAGGGTGTGCCAAGCAGGCTAAGATAAAAGGTAGGGAGGAGGGACTTGGAGGAGGGGCGTTGGGAATATGATAGGTGGAAGGAGGTT
>NC_057739.1:41287598-41288497 GCF_004010195.1 Chiloscyllium plagiosum
ATTTTTGCTTCCCCAGCCCCCAACGCCTTATCTTCACCATGGACATCCAGTCCCTATACACCTCCAGCCCCCATCACGCAGGCCTCAAAGCCCTCCGCTTCTTCCTTTTCCCCCGAACCAAACAGTACCCTTCCACTGACACCCTCTTTCGACTGACTGAACTGGTCCTCAATCTGAACAACTTCTCTTTCCAATCCTCCCACTTCCTCCAAACCAAAGGAGTAGCCATAGGCACCCGCATGGGCCCCAGCTATGCCTGCCTCTTTGGTGGATATGTGGAACAGTCCATCTTCCGCAGCGACACTGGCACCACCCACCACCTTTTCCTCCGCTCCATCGATGACTGTATCAGCGCTACCTCATGCTCCCACGAGGAGGTTGAACAGTTCATCTACTTTACTAACACCTTCCACCCTGACCTCAAATTTACCTGGACCGTCTCAGACTCCTCCCTCCCCTTCTGAGACCTCTCCATTTCTATCTCGGACGACCGACTCAGCACGGACATTTACTATAAACCGACTGACTCCCACAGCTACCTAGATTACACCACCTCCCACCCTGCCCCCATCCCATATTCCCAATTCCTTCGCCTTCGCCACATCTGCTCCCAGGAGGACCAATTCCAATATCGTACAACCCAGATGGCCTCCTTCTTCAAAGACCGCAATAACCCCTCAGACGTGGTTGACAATGCTCTCCACCGCATCTCCTCCACTTCCCGCTCCTCCGCCCTTGAACTCCGCCCCTCCAATCGCCACCAGGACAGAACCCCACTGGTCCTCACCTATCACCCCACCAACCTCCAGATACATCGTATCATCCTTCGTCATTTCTGCCACCTCCAAACAGACCCCACCACCGAGGATATATTTCCCTCCCCTCCCCTATCAGCGTTC
>NC_057739.1:41288946-41292768 GCF_004010195.1 Chiloscyllium plagiosum
TGACCCTCCCCCAAGTCCATCCTCCCTACCTTTTATCTTAGCCTGCTTGGCACACCCTCCTCATTCCTGAAGAAGGGCTTATGCCTGAAACGTTGATTCTCCTGTTCCTTTGATGCTGCCTGACCTGCTGCGCTTTTCCAGCAACACATTTTTAAGTAACAGAAAGCATGAACCAAGTTTCTGATGTTTTCCAATCAACTTCTTCAATTATCATTATACAGCACTGGAGCAGGTGGGACTTGAACACAGACACAACCACCAGCCTCCCCCCTCCTCCAGTTTACAGGCATTCAGACAGAGACATGAAAAAAAACATGCCTCTTATGCAAAGAGGGAAAGAAAAAGAAAGCAAATTACCTTGAGGTTTGCTGAATGATTCTTGTGCTAATGAGAACACTACATCTTAATCTTCATTCTCCAGATACTTACACTTGTTTTACAGAAGCAATTGACTGCCTGGTACACACTTAAAAAAATCTTTATCAATTAACTGTTACAGCTTAGAGCAACTTTAAAGGGGATATTAACTGGCTTTTTTCAGGCTTGACATTTTTGTTGTTTACTGCTGAATAAAAACAGCTTTTCCTCCTCCAGATACTGATGTTTCCTACCCAAACCTTCACACCCCCAAGCTGTTCACCTACCCAGAAGCTAGTCATATGGTTTTTGGCAGGCAGAACATTTTTTGTCATCAGTAGCTGCTCACTAATCTGCAAAATAAACAGCTACTTGTTGCTGTCCAAAGCTTCGATTGCACATGTCCCTTCATTGTAGCTCATTTCAGAAACTTGCCTTAATTTCAGCTTGAACAAGCAACTCTGCAAACAGTGCTTGCAATGAGTATCAGGCTACATGCTTTTAAAAAGGCACCAATCCTTAAACAATCGTTGGTTTTTAAATCAGTTCTGTTCCCATACAATAAGTATGGAAAAAAAAACTGTCTTTTCAAAACGCTGAGTTTTTGGCTTGAGTAGGCAATGTTAGTGATCCTGTTGTGTTTGTTTCTCATTTTAGGATGAACCTTAAAATTGTTCAAGAGTTAGGAGATCGGGCAGCTCAAGGCCGAGCCTATGGTAACCTTGGTAATACACATTACCTTTTAGGGAACTATAACGATGCAATAGCATTTCACAAAGAGGTAAGAATCAGTCTTTGTACATGACGCTACCGTGATTTGAAGTAATGTGGTGTTCTGAAAATGAAAAAGTTCCAAATTATATGTTGCTGTCAGAAAACTTTAAAAGAAGGTTTATGAATAAATTAAGACACAAATTCCAAATTCAAGAAAGCATGTCATTAGCACCCATGCATTTCAGCTACTTGTGAAAAGTTGATCGGAGGACGTGGCCCAGAAGATAGAATTAAATGTATTGTGGGACAGAAAAGAGTCCATTGTATCAGACAGCGAGGTGGAAGAGGACCGATGGTTAGAAGGATCTTAGAACAAGATTCCCAGCAAGCAATCTAGTTTATAATATACCATGTCTGTTTACTCAGCACGCAGAGTCTATTTAAACAGTTACGACAGCAAACAGTCTACAGAATCTATTTCAGTCTTTCTGAACTGCAGCAAATAGAGCTAAATATTGAAATAACAACCATAGATCTCAATTAAAATCAAAGTGCTTCAGCAAGGAATAGTTTGTCAAGGGTTGTTGCATAATACAAATTGTGTCTAATCAGGTGCAATCTGTAATTGATAGCAAAATAATCCAATCATCACCATCTGGTCAGGAAGTGTGGTACCACTTCCTGCAGTTTGTCTTCACAGGAGAATTAATGTTGGGATTAAGAATCTGCCATAATTAATAAATGGGTGGTACAGACCAGATGGCTGGGATGCCTGTATGACATATGAGGGCTATGAACTTCTGTTGATATAACATATGGTTAGTGTTGAGTGCTGACTAATAGCCGGGGAATTGACACAATCACATTATTAGCTAGAAGAATCTGATTGCAGGTCGTACCACTTAGAATATTACAGAGATGGGATGGCTGTACACTATTGATTCTCAGTGGTAAGTCTGTCAGTTGCGTGTTCAGATAGTAAACCAGCTCATAAATATAGACTTTTCATACAACTGGATGATTTTTCTTCCCCCTCATGATCAGAGTAGAAGTAGAAGAAAAAGCTCAAGCATGAATTCAAAACTAAAATATAAGTCTTCTCTCATGTCACACATTTGGCGGTGCTGTGCAGAATTGGGTGTCGGTTCCAAGTGTAAGCAACAATGAAGTTACAGTGGTGATGTCACTGGATTAGTAATCCAGAAATTCAAGATAATGTTCTGAAGACATTGGTTCACATCCCACCATGACATTTGCATTAATTTGAATTTATTATAAATCTGGAACGTGGACTTAGTCTCAGCAATGGTGACATGATAACGATATCGAATTGTTGTTTTGAAAAAAACAATCTGCTTCACTGGTGTTCTTCATATCTGCCATCTTAGCCCACTGTCGCCTACATGTGACTCCACGCCCATAGCAACACGATTGACCCTTGAGTGTCCTCTGCAACTGCCCCAGGAAACCACTCTGGTCAGTGGTAACCACTGTCAGCAAAGCCCATATCCCATTGAAGAATAAAGAAAAATAGATGAACTCTTGAATCCAGCTGGCTTGCAGTGGCAAGGTCATGTGTTGTACTTAAATATGTTTACTAATGCAAAAAACGTTAGAGGACCAATCCTTGATTCCTTATTCAAACTGCTCAGCAATAAGGGTAACATTAGTGATGTGGAGAGGCTACGCTGGTGTTTTCTTTTAGAGCAAGTACCTTCTGTAGGGTGTTGATGGAGCAGCTCATGATTAATCATTTCATCTGTCCAGTGGGTGGATAACTATAATCATCATAGAATCCCTCCTGTGTAGATACAAGTCATTATGCCCAGCATATCCACACTGACCTTCCAAAGAGTAACCCACCCAGACCATTCCCCTACCCTACTACTATACATTTCCCCCAACTAATGCATCTAACCTACACGCCCCTGCACATTATGGGCAAGTTAGCGTGGTCAATTCACTTCACCTGCACATCTTTGGATTGTGGGAGGAAACCAGAGCACCTGGAGGAAAGCCACGCAGACACGAGAATGTGCAAACTCCACACAGACAGTCACTGAAGGTGGGAATCGAACCTGTGTCCTTGGCGCTGTGAAGCAGTAGTGCTAAGCACTGAGCCACTGTGCTGCCAAGTCACAGAGTCATCGAGTCATTGAGATGTACAGCATGGAAACAGACCCTTCGGTCCAACCCATCCATGCCGACCAGATATCCCAACCCTATCTAGTCCCACCTGCCAGCACCCGGCCCATATCCCTCCAAACCCTTCCTATTCATATACCCATCCAAATACCTTTTAAATGCTGTAATTGTACCAGCCTCCACCACTTCCTCTGGCAGTTCATTCCA
Organism: Chiloscyllium plagiosum; assembly: GCF_004010195.1. NCBI lineage: Eukaryota > Metazoa > Chordata > Chondrichthyes > Orectolobiformes > Hemiscylliidae > Chiloscyllium > Chiloscyllium plagiosum. Next base: position 41,292,370 of record NC_057739.1, read on the forward strand.
TACACGTACCACCCTCTGTGTGAAAAAGTTGCCCCGTAGGTCTCTTTTATATCTTTCCCCTCTCACCCTAAACCAATGCCCTCTAGTTCTGGACTCCCCCACTCCTGTGAAAAGACTTTGTCTATTTATCTTATTCATGCCTCTCATGATTTTGTAAACCTCTGTAAGGTCACCCCTCAACCTCTGACACTCCAGGGAAAACAGCCCCAGCCCGTTCAGCCTCTCCCTATAGCTCAGATCCTCCAACCCAGGCAACATCCTTGTAAATCTTTTCTGAACCCTTTCAAGTTTCACAACATCTTTCCGGTAGGAAAGAGACCAGAATTGCACGCAATATTCCAACAGTGGCCTAACCAATGTCCTGTACAGCCGCAACATGACCTCCCAACTCCTGTACTC
>NC_057739.1:41292780-41316459 GCF_004010195.1 Chiloscyllium plagiosum
TGTTGTGGTTCTGTTCGCCGTGCTGGAAGTTTTTGTTGCAAACGTTTCGTTCCCTGGCTAGGCGACATCATCAGTGCTTGGGAGCCTCCTGCGAAGCGCCTAGCCAGGGGACGAAACGTTTGCAACAAAAACTTCCAGCTCGGCGAACAGAACCACAACAACGAGCACCCGAGCTACAAATCTTCACACAAACTTTGAACTTACCATTAAGTGTATAAGTCCTGCTACGATTTTCTTTCCCAAAATGCAGCACTTCGCGTTTATCTGAATTAAACTCCATCTGCCACTCCTCAGCCGTTTGGCCTATCTGGTCAAGATCCTGTTGTAACCTGAGGTAACCTTGTTCGCTGTCCACTACATCTCCAATTTTGGTGTCATCTGCAAACTTACTAACTGTACCTCTTATGCTCGTGTCCAAATAATTTATGTAAATGACAAAAAGTAGAGCACCCAGCACTGATCCTTGTGGCACTCCACTGGTCACAGACCATCCCAGTCTGAAAAACAACCCTCCACCACCACCCTCTGTCTTCTACCTCTGAGCCAGTTCTGTATCCAAATGGCTAGTTCTCCCTGTGTTCTATGAGATCTAACCTTGCTAACCAGTCTCCCGTGGGGAACTTTGTTGAATGCCTTACTGAAGCCCATTTAGATCACATCATCACCGAAAGGCAAGGACTGAATAGGAATAGTCAACATGGCTTTGTGCGTGGGAAATCATGTCTCACAAACTTGATTGAGTTTTTGAAGTAATTGATAAATAAATGCAAAGGGAACAGAGATACATTTTCTTTTTACACTGTTCTGGACCAGACCAGACCCCTTCAAAAAAGATAGCCTATATCCTAACTTTTTGTTATTTTAAATGTAAATGCGAGGTGTTGTGTTCCAGTTGCAATTTGATTAGTCAAATTACTCAACGTTAAGCGAAACACAGTTTATTCAAATATTATAATTAATATATAAAAGAAAGAAGAACTTGGAATAACTTAACTTTATTGGAAAACTTGACATGATAAAAATGCAGTAACTATTACTAATGAACTGTTCCAAAATAGTAATAACCATGCAGATGACACCAAAATTGGAGGTGTAAAGAGACCTTGAGAGTGCAGGTTCATAGCTCCTTGAAAGTGGAGTCGCAGGTAGATAGGCTAATGAAAAAGGCATTTGGTATGCTTTCCTTTATTGGTCAGAGTATTGAGTACAGGAGTTAGGACGTCATGTTGCGGCTGTACAGGACATTGGTTAGGCCACTGTTGGAATATTGCGTGCAATTCTGGTCTCCTTCCTATCGGAAAGATGTTGTAAAACTTGAAAGGGTTCAGAAAAGATTTACAAGGATGTATGGATAGGATAAATAGGCAAAATCTTTTCCCTGGGGTTGGGGAGTCCAGAACTAGAGGGCATAGGTTTAGGGTGAGAGAGGAAAGATATAAAAGAGACCTACGGGGCAACTTTTTCACACTGAGGGTGGTACGTGTATGGAATGAGCTGCCAGAAGATGTGCTGGAGGCTGGTACAATTACAACATTTAAGAGGCATCTGGGTGGGTATATGAATAGGAAGGGTTTGGAGGGATATGGGCCGGGTGCTGGCAAGTGGTACCAGATTGGGTTGGGATATCTGGTTGGCATGGACGGGTTGGACCGAAGGGTCTGTTTCCATGCTGTATATCTCTATGACTCTATGATTAAATGCACTCTTGGCAAAAGGCAAATTCAGAAACAGATTGTCTCACATGCAGTTCTCCAATCTAGGAGTAAAGAACATCAATTCAGAAACAGAACTGAGACAGAGAGAGTAGCAACCGGGGGAGACTGACAGTTTTCAGCTGGGGTTGGAAGACAAACTAAAAATCCTGGGTCTGTGACAGCTTGACCACACCCACTCAGGCTGCTTCTATTGTTCCAGCTTTGTAAAAAAGAAACCCAGGGCTACACCAGATGTTTATCTTCTCATAGACTGCTCATCACCAGTCCTCCAATCTCTCTCTGAAAGAAACGATGACAAAACGCACCTCTTAAAAACATCGTATCGTCACAATACAGACTAAGTAAGACTGGAACACTGCCTGGAAGAGTTGGGGAGGGGAGCAAAGTCCATTTGAACTTTTCAAAGGCAATTGGGTGTATACCTGAAGAAGAGCAATTTGCAGATTTATGGGAGAAAAGCAGGGATGTGGAACTCACTTGGACTGCTTCTTCCAAGGGCTGGCAAATATCAAGATGCAGTGGAAATGCTCATCTGCTGTAAGATTCTCCGACTTGGTGGAAGATTGGGGAGCTGTGATCTGTTCATTAGTTTGGCAGCAGCAATTCTGGTGCTGAAACAGAATCTCTACAGTGTGGAAGCAGGCCATTTTGCCCAATGAATTCACACTAACCCTCCAAAGAGCATCCCACCCAGACCCACCCTCTCCCCATCCCTGCAACTCTGAATCTCCCAAGGCTAATCCATCTAGCCTGGACACTCTGGGCAATTTAGCACAGCCAGTCTACCTAACCTGCACATCTTTGGACTGTGGGAGGAAACTGGAGCACGCGGAGGAAATCCACACAGACTTGGGGATAATGTGCAAACTCTACACAGACAGTTGCCCAAGGCTGGAATCGAACTCTAGACCCTGGCACTCTGAGGCAGCAGTGTTAACCGCTGAGCCACTGTGCCACCCTAAACCCATTCCCTTTGCTCAGTTTCCCTGCAATTTTACACCTTTTATAGTTACCCAATTCCTGTTTAAATGTCACAATTGAGATGACATCCACCTCCATTTCAAACATAAATCAGACTACTATCATCTCCTTTCCAGTACTTTTGCATTAAATTTGTGTCATCTGGTTATCAAACCAAAAAGTGAACAATTTTCATGAAAGCCCCCACAGACCTGAGCTCATGCTGATTTTTCAACTATCTTTTCGGAAATATAAGAGAGTGGCTCAGCATTGGTGAGCTGTCTCCTTTCCTTCCTTCCCTCTGATGGAATAACCCAACTACCATCAGTGTCAGGAGAGTGATCAGGTCCTGTCCCTCAATCCCATTGTAGTAGGGAAGATTACACATTTTAATCTCTTTGCATTTCAGAAATGAGATGGAAGAACATGGATTCTCATGAATAAAAACCGAAAGAACTGCGGATGTTGTGAATCAGAAACAAAAACAGAAATTGCTGGAAAAGCTCAGCAGGTCTGGCAGCATCCGTGGAGAGAAATCAGAGTTAGTGCTTCGCGTCTGTTCTGAGGAAGGGTCACTTGACCCAAGACGTTAACTCTGATTTCTCTCCATAGATGCTGCCAAATCTGTTGAACCTTTCCACAGAGTCTTGAGAGTTTGAGACCATTTAAATTAAACACTCAAAATAGAACTTGAAATTTATGGGCCAGAATTAATGAAAACTGAAATTTATGCAAGATGATTTCAATTGTAAAGCATTTTAAATGTTCAGTTGAAAGTGCTTGAGTGAATCACAAATGCTGGACTGTTCATTAATCTAATGGTGGGCGGCACGGTGGCACAGTGGTTAGCACTGCTGTCTCACAGCGCCAGAGACCCGGGTTCAATTCCTGCCTCAGGCGACTGTCTGTGTGGAGTTTGCACATTTCACCCCGTGTCTGCGTAGGTTTCCTCCGGGTGCTCCGCTTTCCTCTCACTACCCAAAAATGTGCAGGTGAGGTGAATTGGCCATGCTAAATTGCCGTAGTGTTAGGTGAAGGGGTGAATGTAGGGGAATGGATCTGGGTGGGTTGCGCATTGGTGTGGACTTGTTGGGCTGAAGGGCCTGTTTCCACACTGTAAGTAATCTAATCTAATCTAAGTTTGGTGTAATAATGAGGGGCTAACATTGGGTTTCATTAGATGAATGGATGTATATTTGGTCTACATATGCTTTCCCCAGTGCTGATAACTGTTCATATATATTTTATGGTTCAAGACAATATAATAGCAGACTCTCTGAAAATGAAATTTGTCTGATTATTAAAAATCACACAACACCTGATGAAGAAGTGGCGCTCCGAAAACTAGTGTGCTTACAATTAAACCTGTTGGACTATAACCTGGTGTTGTGTGATTTTTAGCTTTGTACACCCCAGTCCAACACCGACATCTCCAAATCATGTCTGATTATTGTGATTGTTAGAATATTTTCTCTAGGGGGCGCTGCTGTTAAATGCTTTCAAACAAGTTACTTTTCAGATTTTAAAAAGTCACAGTCGTACTTTAAAATAAATATATTAACCGGTTATTGCAACACTTGTTTATAAATGCTCAATTTAAGATGATAGTTAGCAAATGGTAGAAAATATTTCACCATTGGCAAAGCTGAGAGTGATGCATAGGTTGTGAAATATCTGATGGATCAGATTCAAGTGTTTGAGAGATCAAGTCATAGTTGCTTTAACATTTTTCAATTATTTTTTTCAGCGTCTTTCAATAGCAAAAGAATTTGGGGATAAAGCAGCTGAGAGAAGAGCTTACAGTAACCTTGGGAACGCGCACATATTTTTGGGAAAATTTGACATGGCTGCTGAATATTACAAGTAAGATTTAATTGCTCTTGACAAACAAAGACCCTTGATCCTGATCTGCTCTTCAGTTAGATTGTGGCTGTATCTTAACTCTATCTGCCTTGTTTAGTTTCATAATCCGTAGAACCCTGATGAAAATCTACGTTTCCGTTTTGAAACGATCTGTTAAAAGGCAGTTTTTTTTGAGGGAAGGGTTCTGGATTTCCACCACTCTTTGTGTGAAAATGTACTATTATCCCTGTAAAGTCACCCAAGATTATGTCCTGTTGTTCTGGACTTACTCCACCCCGGCAGAGGAATTAGTTTTTCTTTCTTTGTTCCATTTTATATATCGCTGCTCAATCACCACCACGCTATCTTCAAAAGAAGGCAAACATAGTTTGTACGACCTGTCCTTGTAATTTATCCATTTTAACCTGATTTAATGGAACCAAATATTTTGAATTCGAAGGGAATTTTCAAGCAGAACAGTTTCTGGAACAGGAAGATTTTGAAATGGGTAATACCGTCAATTTTAACATGTGGGAAAAGCCCTTGTTGCTCGTAAGTGAGTACTGTAGTAGTAAACTGGTTGCATTTTTAAAGAGTTTGCAAAGTAACTAAACATCAAAGACAGCTAGCTCACAAGAACATGAGGGGCTCTCAGGCAACAATTGGTTTGACAGAGGAGGCTGAGGCTCTGTCAGAAATTTTGGAGGTTTTTGAAACTTTGCCTTGTTTGGGAACACTAAGCACTTTGGGGAAGGAATTCCACAGTGCCAAATAGTTGAAAGTCAACTCTTGATGGTCAAAAGGCAGGAGGTTGGAAGTTGCAGGAAAAAAACTGTGACAAGTCTTGTAAAAGTAGTCACACTCCCAATGCAAAGTTCAGTTATACAGGGCGTTGATAAGACCACATATGAAGTACTCTGTACCATATCGATCTCCTTATTTGAGGAAGGATGGAAATGTGTTGGAAACAGTTCAGAAGTGGGCTTACAAGACTAATAGCTGGGATTGGATTTAGTGGAATAACATTGCACAGCCTAGGATGATATCTGCTTCGGTTGAGAAAAGTGAGAGCTGACTTAATTGGGACATGGAAGATCCTGAGGGTGCGTGTGGAAAGGATGTTTCCTCACATAGAAGATTTTAGAACTTGGGGTCTCTTTTTTTTAAAAAATCAGGTGGTTACTCATTTAACGCAGAAAAGGACAACTTTTTTCTGAGTCTCCTAAGATTTAGAATTCTCTTCCTCAAATGTTGGTGGAAACAGAGTCCTTCAATCGGTAGATATATTCCTGATCAGCAAAAAGATAAAAGATTATTGGGAATAGATGGGAATGTGAGTAATGAGTCCTTCAACCTTATTGAATGGTGAACCAAACCGAGAGGCCGAATGGCCTATTCCTGCTCCTGGTTTGGATGTTCGTTTGGAGGTTTCAGAAAAGTAATTGTGTAAGTGGTTACCAAGCTATGCTTAGTTAAGGGTTGAGGAAGTTCAAGGGCTGGAAGTTAATTTCACTTGACAGTGGGATAAGCACATTAAGGCATTTGACCCATCATGTCTATGTGTGCTGTCTGGGAGCACTATCCAGTTTGATCACTCCCCTATTCCTTCTGCATTGCATTGCAACTTTTTCCAATTTAAGTGTTTATCCAATTCTTGAAAATTACTATTGAATCTGCTTTTGGCTTATGCCTTGCAGAACACACCAATTCACATTGTAATCTCACACCCTTCTACCTAGTTCCCTGGTCCTGCACAAGAAACTGTTTCTGTTTCCTCTTATGTAGTCTATCAAACTGATCATTGAAAGACAATGATCAAGCCTCCAGTCACTCTCCTCTGCTTAATTGCCAACTTTGATGGCCTCTCCAACCTGAAAAAGGCTTTCACATCCTTTCCAAAGTGCAGTGACCAGAATGGTTTTGTACAGGTTTAACATATTGTTCTATTTTTGTACTCTTGTGTTTCTTTGGATAAAGCCAAAAGTCCCACTTCCTTTGAAATGGGCTTCTTAACTCAACCTGCCATCATTAAGGATTTGCTTGCAAGTATCATTGTTTGAATAGAAGAGTGTATTGCTCACTGGAATTATGTCTGATTTGGAGGCAGCCTGGCATGCATGGCAGTTTCTCCAATGATTGAAGAGATAAAAGGATGGAAGGGGGAATGTGTTTTTGAAACTGAATTTAGGGATCATTGTTGATGGAATGGATATGGATGTTCAGGTTCACCTGGTTAGCCCTGCTGCCTCACAGCACCAGGGTCCCAGGTTCGATTCCAGCCTTGGGAGACTGTCTGTGTGGAGTTTGCACATTCCCTGGGCGCTCCGGTTTCCTCCCACAGTCCAAAGATGTGCAGGTTAGGTGAATTGGCCATGCTAAATTGCCCATAGTGTTAGGTGGATTAGATTAGATTAGGTTCCCTACAGTGTGGAAACAGGCCCTTCGGCCCAACAAGTCCACACCGACCCTCTGAAGAGTAACCCACCCAGACCCATTTCCTTCTGACTAGTGCACCTAACACCTACGGGCAATTTAGCATGGCTAATTCACCTGACCTGCACATCTTTGGACTGTGGGAGGAAACCGGAGCACCCGGAGGAAACTCAAGCAGACACAGGGAGAATGTGCAAACTCCACACAGAGAGTCACCCAAGGCTGGAATCAAACTTGGGACCCTGGTACTGTGAGGCAGCAGTGCTAACCACTGAGCTACCGTGCCACAAGAAATGTGGGATTATCCAATATTAAATGGTGGAGCAAAGCAGTCAAACAGCCTGGAAATATTTATAGATCAGGGCCTAAGAACAAATGGAACCATAGAATCCCTACAGTGTGAAAGCAGGCCATTTGGCCCATTGAATCCACAACGACCCTCCAAAAAGCATCTCACTCCCCTACCCAATCCCAATAATCTTGCATTTCCCATGGCTGTTCCAGCTCACTTGCACATCTAGTCTGGAAACTTTGGGCCAATTAGCATGACCAGTCTACCTCCCCTGCACATCTTTGGATTGTGCGAGAGGAAACCGGAGCACCCAGAGAAAACCCACACAGACGGGGAGAACATGCAAGTTCCACACAGTCACCCGAGGGCGGAATTGAACCTGGGTCTCTGGCACTTTGAGGCAGCAGTGCTAACCACTGAGCCACTCTGCCACCCCAAATAACGCCATCTGAACCATTGTGTTATTCTATTTTACCGATGATATTGATCTGAGAAGTCACTTATGTGGACATTGCACGTGCGGTTAGACCTCTTTATTAACAGAAGGAAGCCAACTTTATTGTAAGCACCTTTCATGCCCAGCAGATGCCTTGAAATCATTTTGAAGTGCGCAAACTGTCTAATGCAGGAATGCAGCAGCCAGTTTGTGCATTGTAAGCTCTCATAAATATTAATATGGTAATCTATTTTGTGATTTTAACTGAGGGACAGATGTTGGTCAGGGCACTGAGGCATTTCCCTGCTCTTTTTCAAATTTGCGCCACAAGATTTCTTGCATTCACCTGAGAGGAGGAACAGGGGCTGGGCTGTTACATCATATCTGAAAGGCTGCGTCTCAGAGCACTCGAGAATGCAGTGTTAAGTGTCAGCGGCTTGAGTCCTGAATTGAGATCTGAAGCTGTAACCTTATTCCCATATGATGACTTACTGAGCCATAATTTTACACTGTCAAATCTAGTGAAAGAATGATATGATTAGTGTGGCAAAATGAAGTTTTGCCTGTGAGAATTGTGGCCAAAAAGGTTACTGTTAGCCTTGCCATCTGACAAAGTTGTTTTCCTACACTGTCCTTCTCATCACAGATTGGGTCATTGCATTTTTGTTTTGCAGCTGAGTTTCAGGATTCAGTTTGCAGCCATTCATAATGCACTCATTTTTAAAAATATAATCCCCTCCAAGGCATTTGTAGTTGAGCTTCCTGGAGAATTTGCGAATGTCATATTCCTCTTTTCCCAACACAACAGCCCAATTCAAAGACAATCAGCCTGAAAATGATCCTATTGGATTGCCAAGTTTTCCAAGAATATTTTCAGTTTTAACTTGAAAACAAGTAGCTTTTTAGCTGCTAGCTCTAGTCATAAATTTCCAATTTCCCACAAGACATAAAACTGCAGCTGTTTCCCAGAACGTAGCCATGTGGGTTAATAACTGCATAATAATCATAAGGTCATTTAAACAGGCTCCTGTCTCTGTACTTCGAAAAGCAGTCATTGTGTTGGAATGAATAACGATAGGCAGCGGTTTTGAAACCGTGTGAGAATCGTTTTGGCACATGATTACCTCCAGAAGGAGAACATTTAATGTGTATCCTACCATTAAGATTCATTATTGTCATGAATGTTATTGTAGTTAAAACCTGCATTCTCACTATATGGATTCTGAAGTGTTACATCTTCATTGATGAGAATTCTTCATGTAAACCTGTGATAAATTCTTTTAGTGGTTTCTTAGATGTACTGTGTCACACTGTACAAAGAAAATCATGATGTTTGATTTGTGGTGACCACAGAACAATTCAATCTTTAGCATGCATGTTTTAATGATGGCTCTTTAAAACGGCTGCTTACTGGATGTATATCTTGAGTGATATTTGAATCACAAATTGCCAGTGGAGTTTGTCCCTGAATACACTGCTTGCATTTAACACATTCCTTATATTCCGGGCAAAGTCAGAAATCACACAACACCAGGTTTTTGTCCAACAGGTTTCTTTGAAATCACAAGCTTTTGGAGCGCTGCTCCTTCATCGGGTGAAGTTAACTTCACCCGATGAAGGAGCAGCGTTTCGAAAGCTTTTGATTTTCGAGAAGCCTGTTGGACTATAATCTGGTGTCATGTGACTTCTGACTTTGCCCACCCCAGTCCAACACCTGCACTTCCACGTCATAGCCTTATGTTATGAGTAATGTAACTGTACAGTTTCTTCAGGATTTAGTTTATTTATCCACATTTTACAATGGATGTACTCTGTACTCACTGCCCCTATACTTTGGCGAAGCTTGGAACCTCAGTACATGTTATGCAGTTGCAGTTTTAAGCAATGAACTGGTTTGTAATTGTGAAAGGCTGTGTGTGCCTTTGTTGAAGTGGTTTTCTCCTACTTTGAATTGAATCAATAGATATGCAGTGTTCTGAGGCAAGTGCAGCTCAACCTTTTAAATTACAGCTCTTAGAAATTGTGTTGTCTGGAAGTAACACCTATCTGAAATACTCACTTTGAAACTTGGCAGTTGTGAACTGGGAATCAACTCAGCATTAACTTAGCCCTAAGGCTGGAAGATTTGTCCTTTTTTTTTGCTGGAAAGGGTGGTATGATCTGCAACTCCTGTCAGATTATGTTTTTAATCTTATAGTCTTCTCAAAACATACTTTTCCAAGTGACATTATAATTTACCCTCCAACGTGAAGACAATTGATTTTGATTTCTGAATTATGCTGGTTCCCAAAGAGCAATCCCACCAGAAAAGCATGCATTCCTATAGCAACCAGCAGGTCTGCAGCATCTGTGGAGAGAAAATTAAGTTAATGCTTCAAGTCCAGTGACCCTTCATAACAATTTGAAACATTAGCTGTGCTTTCTTTTTCACAGAACTATTGAGTTTCTCCAGCAGTTTTGTTTTAGCTTCAGTTCTTTGTGTTTTATGTCAGTCTCATCCACCAGCTTTTAGATATGATGAAGCAGTGTTCAACCTGTACCATCCACTTCTCACAAACTGACCCGAGAAATGGTGATTCTGTGGTGTACATGTGTTAGGTGTATGAAGAAGAACCTTTTTTCGATTTCTCATTTGCCTTAAACCTGCACTGATCACATCCTTTGGATCTCTATTCGTAGTAATTACTCAAGACCAAACTTTTGATCAGCAGCAATGTCTGATTTTAAAATCCAATCAATTTCAGTGCTTTACTCAGCAAACATCATTGACAGTGAAATTACCTAGACCAGGTGCAACACTGTAATAAGGAACAGTCAGGAGAAGTTGTACAGATTAAGAAACATTGGACAAATTATGCCTTTCTCTTCAGAAACGAGGAAGTTGAAGAGTGAAAACAGAGATTTTCAAATGGTGGAATGGTTTGATAGAGTCAACACAATGGATATGTTCCCACTTGTGATCAGGTCCAGTTCTAGGCATACTGAATAAAAGATAGTCACGAGTAAATCACAAAAGGGAATTCAGAAGAAACACCTTTACCCAAAAAATAATTGGAAAATGAAACTTGTAATCAAAGTCAGCAGTTGAGGTGAATAGTTGATATGTACATCCAGCTGTTTGGATAGAAGATTGATGCCAATCAAGTCATGTTTTTGCGGTGTTAATTTGGGTAAAGTTTGATCTTTTTTGATAGTGCGAACAGACACCAAATTAAGAGGTTAAAATTCCCTGCCCAATTTAATTCCCAGTCCATTGAAGCAGTTGAGGCTATCTTGTTGAATGCTTTTAAGGCACAGATAGATTTTTGAACAGTAAAGGAATTAAGGATCATGGTGAGTAGGTGGGTAAGTGGAGGTGTGTCTAAGAAAAGATCAGCCGTGATCTTATTGATTGGAAGAGCAGTTATGAAAGGCCAGATGGCCTACTCTTGCACCTAGTTCTTATTTCATTGTGTCTTGAGGACAATGAGCTGTTGTTTAAAATGAGAGAAGAATGTGTATTCCAAGGAGCTTCGCAGTCAATAAGACACCTTTGACATGTACTTCCTGTTCAATTTTTAAGGCAATTTGCACACCTTTATATCTAGAAATAATCATGCATTACTGTGGCCAAATTAGCATTTGTGAAATCAGCTGTCATTTGATTTAGATAATGAAATGCAGACCAGAAAAGGAAAATGTTCAGATGAGAAGCAACTAATTTATATACAAGTTGTACGCCAGCAAATGCCTCCTAGTGAGAGATATAATTGATATCGGAGCTTGTCACTTGTATGTCATAGGTGGTATGTAAAAATGAGGCATATCTCCACGTATTATATTCAGACTTTAACCGATTTATGATACATCAGAATTAACCATAGTGTCATAGGAAATTAGGTACACAACCCCGGCTGAATTGCTAAGTGATGATTTGGATGGTTTGTTTGCAAGCAGAGCTTAATCTGTGTTCCATCATAAGTGATCAAAAACCAAGATCATGAGTTTTTTTTACCCTTCACAGTTGTGAGTCTGAGGAAAATCTCTTCCCTAGAGAATGCCAGAGCTGTGAAATATTTTGAAGGCAAAGTTGGATATATTTGTGACTGGCAAAGGAGTCAGTTGCTGTCATGGCTGATGGGCATTTCAACTCCACTTACCCACACACTCCCCGTAGCCCTTAATTCCTTGCGAGATCAAGAATTTATCAATCTCTGCCTTGAAATTTTTTAATGTCCTGGCCTCCATTGCAAGCCGTGGCAATGAATTCCACAGGCCCACCACTCTGTGGCTGAAGAAATGTCTTCTCATTTCTGTTCTATATTGATGCCCTCTAATTCTAAGGCTGTGCCCACTGCTCCTAGTCTCCCCAACTAATGGAAAAAACTTCCCAACGTCCACCCTTTCTAAGTTATGCATTATCTTGTAAGTTTCCGTTAGATCTCCCCTCAATCTTCTAAACTTTAATGAGTACAATCCCAGGATCCTCAGCCGTTCATCGTATGTTAGGCCTACCATTCCAGGGATCTTCCATGTGAATCTCCGCTGGACACGTTCCAGTGCCAGTATGTCCTTCCTGAAGTGTGGGCCCAAAATTGGACACAGTATTCTAAATGGGGCCTAACTAGAACTTTATTAAGTCTCAGAAACACATCACTCCTTTTATATTCCATCCCTCATGAGATAAATGACAACATTACATTTGCTTTCTTAATCACGGACTCAACCTGCAAGTTAACCTCGAGAGAATCCTGAACTAGCACTCCCAGATCCCTTTGTACATTGGCTTTATGAATTTTCTCACCGTTTAGAAAATAGTCCATGCCTGTATTCTTTTTTCCAAAGTGCAAGACCTTGCATTTGCTCACATTGAATTTTGTCAGCCATTTCCTGGACCACTCTCCTAAACTGACTAAATCTTTCTGCAACCTCCCCACCTCCTCAGTACTACCTGCCTGTCCACTTAACTTCGTATCATCAGCAAACTGCGCCAGAATACCCCCAGTCCCTTCATCCAGATCATTAATATGTAAAGTGAACAGCTGCTGCCCCAACCCTGAACCCTGCGAGACACCACTTGTCACCTACTGCCATTGCAAAAAAGAACCTTTTATCCCAACTCTCTGCCTTCTGTCAGACAGCCAATCCTCAATCCATGCCAGTAGCTTACCTCGAACGCCAAAGGCCCTCACTTTACTCAGCAGTCTCCTGTGAGGCCTTTTGGAAATCCAGATAGATAACATGCACTGGGTTTCCCTGGTCTGACCTAACAGGTTAGAACCAGAATTCTAACACATTTATCAGGCATGACCTCCCCTTACTAAATCCATGCTGACTTGTTCTAATCTGACCCTGCACTTCCAAGAATTTAGAAATTTCATCTTTAATGATGGATTCCAGAATTTTACCAACAACCGAGGTTAGGCTAGTCGGCCTATAATTTTCCGTCTTTTGTCTTGATCCTTTCTTGAACAAGGGGGTTACAACAGTGATTTTGCAATCATCTGGGATTTTCCCTGACTCCAGTGAATTTTGAAAGATCACAATGCTTCCACTATTTCCTAGCCACCTCCCTCAGACCTCGAGGATGTAGCCCATCAGGGCCAGGAGGTTTATCAATTTTAAGACCTTTTAGCTTTTCTAGCACTTTCTCTTTTGTAATGGCTACCATACTCAACTCTGCCCCCTGACTCTTCTTAATTGTTGGGATATTACTCGTGGCTTCCACATTGAAGTACTTAAGTTCTCCAGCTATTTCCTTATCTCCCAGCACTAGCCTTCCTGCATCAATTTGGAGCGGCCCAATGTCTACTTTTGCCTCTCATTTGTTTCTTATGTATTCAAAGAAACTTTTACTATCATTTCTAATATTATTGGCTAGCCTACCTTCATATTTGATCCCCTCCTTCCTTATTTCTCTCTTTATTATCCTCTGTTTGTTTTCCCAACCTTCTGATTTCCCAGTGCTCTTAGCCACTTTATGGGCTCTCTCTTTGTCTTTGACACATTTCATGACTTCCTTTGTCAGCCATGGCTATCTAACTGCCCCACCTGCACCCCAGATGATCTTTCTTTTCTTAGGGGGATGAACCTCTGTACTGTGTCCTCAATTATACCCAGAAACTCCTGTCATTGTTGCTCTACTGTCCTCTCAGCTAAGCTCTGCTTCCAGTCGATTTTTGTCAGTTCCTCTCTCATGCCCCTGCAATTACCTTTATTTAAAATTAGATTAGATTAGATTCCCTACAGTGTGGAAACAGGCCCTTCGGCCCAACAAGTCCACACTGACCCTCCGAAGAGCAACCCACCCAGACCATTCCCCTACATTTTACCCCTTCAGCTAACACTGTGGGCAATTTAGCATGGCCATTTCACCTAACCTGCACATTTTTGGACTGTGGGAGGAAACCGGAGCACCCGGAGGAAACCCACGCAGACACTGGGAGAATGTGCAAACTCCACACAGACAGTTGTCTGAGGCCGGAATTGAACCCAGGTCTCTGGTGCTGTGAGGCAGCAGTGCTAACCACTGTAACATTATTACATCCAATTTTGCCTTCTCTCTTTCAAACTGCAGACTGAACTCTACCATATTGTGATTGCTGTCTCCTAAGTGTTCCCTTACTTTAACATCTTTTATAGAGTCTGGCTCATTACATAGCACTAAGTCCAGAATAGACTGCTCCCTTGTGGGGTCCAACACAAGCTGTTCCAAAAAGCCATCCTGTAAGCATTCCATGAATTCCCTTTCTTTGGATCTACTGGCAACATTATTCACCCAGTCTACCTGCATATTGAAGTTCCCCATGATCACTGTGACCTTGCCTTTCTGATATGCTCTATCTATTTCCTGGTACATCTTGTGCCGCTAGTCCTGACCACTGCTGGGCGGTCTGTACATAACTCCCTTTGTGGTTCTTCAACTCCACCCACCCAGACTCCACATCATCTAACACTATGTCATTCAATGCCATAGATTTAATTTTATTCTTAACTAATAAGGCACCCCTACCCCCTCTGCTCACCTCCCTGTCTTTTCGATAAGTTGTAAATCCTTGGATGTTTAACTGCCAGTCCTGAACCCCCTGCAACCACGTCTATGTGATGCCCACAAATCATTCACGATGATTTGTGCCTTTAATTCAGCTACTTTGTTACAAATGCTACAAGGATTCAGGTAAAGCACCTTAATGCTAATTTTCTTACCCTCATGATTTCCAACATCTCTAGTAATATGTCCTAAGTTATTCTTCGTTTTTGCTTCATTCCTAATCTTCCTTGAACTTAAACCCTGCACACATGATAACCTGCTCTTATCTTTCGACTTGACTCCATACTCTTTCTCACTTTCCCTTTCCCTTCCCCGTGACTCTCAAGTTTAACGGCTTAGTGACTCCCCTATTTATCCTTTTCACTAGAACACTGGTTTTAGATTGGTTCAAGTGGAGACTGTCCCATTGGTACAGATCCCTCCCCCTCCAGTTCCAAAACTGATGCCACTTCTAAATCCAATATCAGCTGTCACCTTCAGAAATGGAGGATCAAGCTGAAGGGATTGACCTGTGCTTGGACAAATGTGCTTGACTTTACAGAAACATGCATCACCCATCTCCTGTGAAGGACTGGGGTATTTGTCCATGTGGCATTCCTCAAGATGCTATAGTTTCCTCCCACAGTCCAAATATGTACTGGTTAGGTGATTGGCCATGCTAAAATGTTCAGGGATGTGCAGGCTGGATGGGTCAGCCACAGGAAATGCATGGATAGAGGTGTGGGTCTGGGTGGGATGCTTTTTGAGAGCCAAAGTTGGCTAGATGGGCTGAATGGCCTGCTTCCATACTGTAGGGGTTCTGTTATATTGTTTTCATTCATAAAGTGGAATTCCAACTTCATCCAACATTGCCATCAAGAATGGACTTGTCATTGGCTGCCTCCAGAAGTTTGGTTCACTTCTTTAAAAATACACACTGGAATTCAATTCCAAAATGTTTGGTTGGCATCAGAAATTAGGCTTAATTAAATGTGCAACCCACAGTTGCATTGAAGTCAAGTGATAACATTTTTGTTCCCTTTTCTGCGCATCACCCTTTTTACTGTAGATAAATGCATTTTCAGAACTAGTTATTTAAAAAGCTTAGAAAAGAGCAAAGATGGTCATTGAACACAGCAGCAAGGAGGGGGTGGGGGAAGTTATGGTGGGTGTCATGGGATTGTAATTGAACTGTAATGCAGAGGCCCAGAGTAATGCTCCAGGGACGATGGTTTCAAATTCCTCCATGGCAGCTGGTGGAATATAAATCCCATTTATAAATCTGAGGTGTGAGCAATTTTCTGCAATGGTGCCATCTGTTGTTGTAAAAGCCCACTGGTTCATTCATGCTCTTTAGGGAAGGAAATTTGCAATCCTTGCTCAGTCTGGCCTACACATGACTCCAATGGTGCTGGAAAAGCACAGCAGGTCAGGCAGCATCCGAGGAGCAGGAAAATCAATGTTTCGGACAAAAGCCCTTCATCAGGAATGAGGCTGGGAGCCTCAGAGGTGGAGAGATAAATGGGAGGGGGTGGGGCTAGGAGGAAGGTAGCTGAGAGTGAGATAAGTGGATGGAGGTGGGGTTAATGGTGTTAGATCAGAGGGGAGGGTGGTGTGGATAGGTGGGGAGGAAGATTGACAGGTGGGCAGGTCTTGAGGTAAGTGCTGAGCTGGAAGCTGGGAACTGGGGTAAGGTGGGGTGGTGGCGGGGAGGGGAATGAGGAAACTGGTGAAATCCACGTTGATGCCATGGGGTTGGAGAGTCCCGAGGCGGAAAATGAGGCGTTCTTCCTCCAGGTGTTGGGTGGTTATGGAGAGGCAATGGAGGCGGACCAGGAGCAGCATGTCCTTGGCGGAATGGGAGGGGGAGTTGAAGTCTTCTGCCATGGGGTGGTGAGCTTGGTTGACTTTTTGGCATAAGTTCCCAAGTGTATTGTGGGATCATTTGTCAAATTTTAACACTGACAACATAAGTAGGTGTTAATCTCAATGTCCAAAAGTTAGCTCAGAGTCGCAGATTTTAAGAAGGTTATTCAAGTTGAAGAAAGAGCCAGGTGTGGGGAGACTGCAGAAATACAATGAAGAGAATTCCTGAGATGGGGCCTAACATGCTGGTGGAGGTTCTGGTCAAAAGGGAGCATCGAGAATCATGGAAGGACAAGTATCTGAGTCAAGAATGCATACATTTTGTCAGGTGGGGGGGCTTATGCATCCAATCTGTCACTGGTTTATGGAGATGTTTGCTCTTGGGAGATCTTGCTCTCAATTGGAAGCATCAATTTGACACCTACACCAACATACTTTTGAATATATCCGCTAGATCACTGCACAGACGTCTCTGTTCCAGTTGCAGATGCCCCATTTGTTCAGCCTTTCCTGATGCTTGTGCATTGAGGGTCAGTTAGCTCAGTGTCTGGACAACTGGTTTGCAATACAGTGTGGGTTCAATTACTAAAGCGGCTGAGGTTACCATCAAGGAATCTCTGTCTCAACTTCTCCCCTCACTTGAAGTGTGGTGACCCTTGCGTTAAACCACTGCCTGTCATCTCTTTCTAATCAGGGAACAGCCCTACCATCTGGTAAGACTATGGTGACTTTACTTTTAACTGGTAACACTGAGAGAGGATTGACAGCAGGTTGGTGACTTGCCTGAGCAGTGATGGTAGGAGAGAGAATGAACAGAACCAGGGATCAATGAAGTTTAATGTAAATGTTTCCATCTGACTTAAAAACTGCTTCAATAGAAAAGCAAATGATTGTGAACCTAAACTAGAAACAGATATTACTTGAAAAATCTAGATTGTCTTGCAGCATGTGTGGAGAGCGAATTGGGATTAATGTTTCAAGTTGTTGACCAATCAAGTGATTGTTGCTCAATTTTGGCTTAGAAATAATTTTAGAAAGGATTTTTTTTTTCAAAAAACCAAAACTGGTTTTCTTGCTTTCAAAAAAATTGCCTTTTAGGATGTAAATGTTACTGGTATTTGTTGCCAATCCTGCATTATCCTTAAGAAAACGGCAATGAGCTGTTGTCTCAAATGACTGCAGTCCCTCTTGATGTCTACGTATCGGGGACCATTTGTATTACTTTGTCAGCTGAAGATATCCTTCCATTTCTGCAGGAAAACACTTCAGATATCCAGACAGCTGAAGGACCAAGCAGTTGAAGCTCAGACCTGTTACAGCCTTGGTAACACTTACACACTGCTGCAGGACTACGAGAAAGCTATTGACTACCACCTTAAACATCTCTCGATTGCTCAAGAACTTAATGACAGGTAGAGGTTTGTTTTTAAAATTTGCTTTTGTTCCAGCGAGCTGCTAATGGCTGTTGTTTCATTTCATGTAATACATTTTGTCATTGTCGTTGGTCTCCATAATCTGTGGAAATGTTATTTCAGTGTGAGAGCAATCGATACAATGAACAAATTTCCAAGGACGGGAGCTCACCAAAGTGGGCATCGGTAAACCAGACTGGGTCACATGCTGAAATTTTGGTTCACAAACACTGAAACAGCAAAAGCTGATCCTTACTCTTTCCATACACCCCGCCCCCCCAAAAAAACCCCAGAGTTCTGATGAAGAGCCATCTAGACTCAAAATGTTAACTTACTGTCTCTCCACAGATGCTGCCTGATCCACCGTGATCTCCAGCATTTTTGTTTTGTTTTCAGTACAGATTCCAGCATTTGCAGTAATTTGCATCTACATTGTTATTACTATTGTGCTGTTGTCTCACGTCACATCAGCTTGAAATACATGCTATTCATGTCAAAGTGCTTGCTGAAGGATGGTTTTTGTGGCTTATCTGCCCACACTTTTTTTTTTGGTTTCTGAGTTTGAGTGATATCTCCAGTTGTAGTTCGCCTCAGTCAATGAATCTTCTTTGAAGACGTGGAAATTTCCTTGTTCCATCAGATTGGACTAAATTGTATTTGTCAGATATCACTAGACTTTATAGATGAAAGAAAAATCTGTGTTACTCCTTCAGTCACTTGAAATTCATCTTAGAACTGGAAAGCATGATGGATTGTCTCTGTTGTTCTGAAAGTAGGGCATCTAAGTCTTCCTTAACTGGCTGATCCTTCCTGTTAATTGTCACTGAGTATCACAGGCTCTAAGGTTTGCTTTCTTCTCCAAAATATTAAATTGAACACCACAAGGCTCAATGTTCTGAAATAAATCAACTGGCAAGTGACAGCTGAGTTAGCAAGTTAGCTACTTTCGCTGTGTCCTTGGCTTTGGATAAAAAGGAGAAAGTGAGGACTGCAGATGCTGGAGAGTCAGCATCGAAGAGTGTGGCACTGGAGAAAGCACAGCAGGTCATGCAGTAACCGAGGAGCAGGAGAGTTGAGAGTAAAGGGCTTATGCCCAAAACGTCAACTCTCCAGCTCCTCGGAAGATGCCTGACTGACTGTGCTTTCTCTAGCGCCATACCTTTTGACTTTGGATAAAAAGGGCAGACTCTGCTCAATGATGAATAGCAAAATCGCTGTGAGTGAGTGTAAAACCATATCTCGGTTTTGCCATTCAGTTTTGGAGCACTGTTGAAACTTTCCCGTGACGAGAGAAGGTTGATGCCTGAAAAGAAGCCCTTCAATTTCTTCCTCCTTCTAACTTGTCCATCTGGTCCTCTGGCCAGATGTCTTCACTGAGTCATGAGTCACATAGCAACATAATTCAGTTCACTGTGACAGGTAATCAAGAAATTAACAATTATCTGCTATCTTCTTTTTATTGGACGGTCTGGTTTATGATACAGACATGGATTGTATCTATGTTGACAGGCTTGACAAGGGATGCAGAAAATGTTAGGAACGGATGACATTTGTGGGCATCTGGACAGAAAACTGGTTGAGAACTCAGCACTATGGAGTTTTAATTAAAATTTAACTTAATTTCTATAACTCATCTCATCTCCTGTTTCTGCATGGATTTGGTTTCTAGTCAACAGACATATCAATATAATTTGAATAGATTCTAAACCAGATTCCAACTACACCCATGAGCAATTTTTCTTTTTGTAAAGGCAGGGTTCGGGTGGGTAGTGCATGATTCCAGACTGAGTGGAGGAAGCTGGATCAAACTTAATTTTTTGTGCATTGCATCCAGTTTATAACATTTCTCCTCGTAGCCTGTTGGAGCATTCCATATCCTATTGGGAGACCTGAATCTGTTTGCCTTCATACAAACATACCAATTATAAGCAAGCGCAGGCCTTTCAGTCCTTTGAAACTTCTCAGCCATTCAACAAGACCAAGGCTGATTTGATAATGGCCTCTGCTCTACGTTACACCTATCCCCCAATAACTTTTGACTCCTTTATCAAGAATCTATTCAATTCTGCCTTGAAAGTATTCCTCAACATCACTGTTCTCTTGGGAAGTGTGTTACACAGATTCAGGCCCCTCTGAGAAATTTCTTTTCCCTTATTTCTGTCTATAACGAGAGACCCATGATTTTTGAAGTCCAAGCCTAGTCTGTTCCACAAATGATTCATCGCTTCCTCATCCATCCTGTCAACTCCCCTCTTGCACTCACATATTACCTGTATTCTGCTCAGTGATGAGTAGAAGACCTCTCAGAAGTTTGGAGCTGGTGTCAAAACCTCAGCCACCCCATAATGAGGGAGGTGCACTTGTGCATATATTACTGACTTGAATTGTTTGATATATTACCCAAACCTTGAAATGTTGATTATCATCATAAGATGCTGGTGTTTGGAAAAGAAGCAGAGATGGGCATATAAGGGGAACAATTTTGTGCTTAAATTAAAGGAGTGACTTGTAAATGTTGCCAGTGTAGAACCTTGAACAGTATTCACACACTTCAGTTTCTTTTCCTTTTCCAAATATCACTGAATATGCTGAGAAGATTCTTGCTTTCCTCAAGATTTCTGCATAAGTGCTATCTGCAACCTTTTCAACTTGGGTTTGTTAAGGATAATGGAATTAATCCTACGGCATGGGGTGCATGCATGTTGAATTATTTGTCATCAATAAACGTATCAAGAAGTGACAAGCGTGGTAATGAAGCTCACTTGGAAATTCAATGCCCTTTCCGTTGACAGAAATGTTGCATAATTAAGAAGGCTGACTAATAAGTCAATGCCGATTAGAAATTTCCTAGCTTAGCAGCATGGTAGGTCATTTACAGATGAGGCAACTGCTATTAGTCAAACAGACAATTTGTTGCACCAAGCATTTTACTATTGCCTTGGAAAAAGCTCTTTATCATCAGCATTTAACTGTATCGTTTGTGATTTCAGTTGATCAGTAATCTGTTAAAAGTTTTTTTAATGCGTTCAGGAAATGGGTATCTTGGGTAATTTATTGCCCCCATCTCTAATTACCCTTGAAGAGTGTGGTGAGTTGCCCTCTAGAACCACTGTGTCTACATGAGTTCCAGGAATTTGACCCAACAGTGATGAAGGAATAATGACATAGTTCAAGATGAGAGTGTTAGGTAACTCGGAAGAAGGAACGAAGATCTCGGTAGTCCCAACTGCTCTTGTTCTCCTACATGGAAGCATTTTCAGATTTGAACTGTGCAGACCAAGAAGCTTTCGTGTATCACTCCACTACAGCTTGTAGATGATGTGCACTGTAGACATGGTGTGCTAGTGGTGGACTGTGTGAATACTGAACATGTAGATGCGGTGCCAATTGTTTGAGCTGCTTTGTCCTGGATGGTGTCAAAGCTGCACTGAGGTAGCCAGGTGAGGATTATCATACTCCTGATGTCTTCATTGTGGACAGTGAGAAGTCTTCGGGGGAGTTGATTCTTGCCAATGCAATGGCTAAACTGGTGGTTTTGCTAATTTATGCTGATGAACCAACGTCAATTGAAGATAATATTTAAATAAGAGCCAGGAAACTTGTTCTTTGCAACAGAACACATTGGGTACGTGACTGCACAGAAGGAGCATGAATAGGCCATTCAGCCCCTTGAGTCTGCTCTGCTATTCAGTCAGTTCATTGATCAGATCGTGGCTTCACTTCCAATTTCCTGTGTGCCTTCCACTCCCCAGAATAGCTGTTGACCTGTCAGTCAAAATATGTCAAATGCAGCCTCAAAAGCTTCAGTGACTTGGCCCCAGTACGCACTGTGGGGCAAACTTCCAAATATTCATGGTCCTCTGAGAGCCCATGTTTCTACTCATGGCAGTGTTAAATGAGAAACCTCTTATTTTGCAGCTGTGATCTCAGTTCTAGATATCCCTCCCATGAGGGGAAATGTCCTCTTGGTATCTAACTTGTTAAGCCTCTGGGGATCTTTTATATTTCAATAAGGTCACCTCTTGTTCTTCAAAACTCCAATGGCTATATGCCCAACCTGCTGAACCAAATGGCCGCACCAATGCTCTGTGCATACTTGGTGATATCTCCCTAGTTTTTTACTCTATTGTTCCACAGTCACGATCAACATGCATACTTATAATTGTGCAAACTAGGAGCAGTAGGAGGCCATTCAGTCCTTCAAACCTGTTCTGTCATTCAATCAGATCCTAGCTGATCTGTTTTGTGTTACAAATTCCACATTCTCATGTAGTCCTGATGGACTCTAAGTCTGGACCGATCACAAGAGTTAAGACCTTTTCCACCTCCACCTTGTCAAGACAGTTCAGGATCTTGTACACTTGAACCAAGTCACTCCACACTCTTCCAAACTCCAGTGGACAGAAAAATAGAGTCTTTCCAACCTTTCTTCATTAGAAACCTGCTCATTCCAGGTATCAATCCAGTAAAGTTCATCCGAACTGTCTCCCAGTACACTTGCATCCTTCCATAAGTAGGGAGGTTAAAACTAAACACGGTATTCAAGTTGTTGTCTTACCAATGCTCTGTAGAACTGACACATCACATACTGACTTGTATGTTCAGTTCCTCTTGTAATAAAGGGGAACATCCCATTAGCCTTCTTAAATATTTGCTATACCTCAAAGCTGACTGCTACACAGACTTCACCCAATACCATCTTCTTTCAAGAGATAGCGTGAAAAGTTTATTTCCTTCGATTAAACAGGATTGCAAGGCACATAGTCTAATGGAGAATTTAATATATTTTTTAGCATTTACCTTGAGTTTGACATTTTCACGGTCCATATGGTTCATGTCCTGTGTGATATTATTTTGATCCAGATGTACCTGTCCATATCCTGTTCTGAATGCAATATTTATGAAGACAAAATGGGGACGGCAGATGCTGGAGATCAGAGTCAAGAGTGTGGCGCTGGGAAAGCACAGCAGGCCGGATAACATCCGAGGAGCAGGAGAATCGACGTATCGGGCATAAGCCCTTCATCAGGGAATGTCGACTCTCTTGCTCCTCAGATGCTGTCTGGTCTGCTGTGCTTTTCCAACGCCACACTCTTGACTTAGATATTTATGAGTTTGTCTTAGAGTCATAGAGATGTACAGCATGGAACAGACCCTTCGGTCCAATCCGTCCTCGGGCATAAGCCCTTCATCAGGGAATGTCGACTCTCTTGCTCCTCAGATGCTGTCTGGTCTGCTGTGCTTTTCCAACACCACACTCTTGATTTCGATATTTATGAGTTTGTTTTAGAGTCATAGAGATGTACAGCATGGAACAGACCCTTCGGTCCAACCCGTCCATGCCGACCAGATAACCCAACCCACTCTAGTCCCAGCACCCAGCCCATATCCATCCAAACCCTTCCTATTCATATACCCATTCAAACGCCTTTTAAATGTCGCAATTGTACCAGCCTCCACCACTTCTTCTGGCTGCTCATTCTATATATGTACCACCCTCTGTGTGAAAATATTGCCCCTTAGGTCTTTTTTATATCTTTTCCCTCTCACCCTAAACCAATGCCCTCTAGTTCTGGACTCCCCGACTCCAGGAAAAAGGCTTTGTCTATTTATCCTATCCACGCCCCTCATGATTTTGTAAACCTCTATAACATCATCCCTCAACCTCCGATGCTCCAGGGAAAACAACCCCAGCCTGTTCAGCCTCTCCCTAT
>NC_057739.1:41316478-41329319 GCF_004010195.1 Chiloscyllium plagiosum
CATTAAGAGTATAAGTCCTGCTAAGATTTGCTTTCCCAAAATGCAGCACCTCGCATATATTTGAATTAAACTGCATCTGCCACTCCTCAGCCGTTTGGCCCATCTGGTCAAGATCCTGTTGTAACCTGAGGTTACCTTCTTCGCTGTCCACTACATCTCCAATTTTGGTGTCATCTGAAAACTTACTAACTGTACCTCTTATGCTCACATCCAAATCATTTATGTAAATGACAAAAAGTAGAGGACCCAGCACTGATCCTTGTGGCACTCCATTGGTCCCAGCCTCCAGTCTGAAAAACAACCCTCCACCACCACCCTCTGTCTTCTATCTTTGAGCCAGTTCTGTACCCAATAGGCTAGTTCTCCCTGTGTTCTATGAGATCTAACCTTGCTAACCAGTCTCCCATGGGGAGCCTTGTCAAACGCCTTACTGAAGTCCAAATAGATCACATCTTCCACTCTGCCCTCATCAATCCTCTTTGTTACTACTTCAAAAAACTCAATCAAGTTTGTGAGACAAAAAGTTTTCCTGGAGAAAAATGCTTTTGGACACACAAATATCAAAACCGCTCTATGTTCTCATTTCTCAATTAATTCCCTCAAATTTACAAAGGGTTTTATTTGAATTATCTTTGTACAGTGAAAAAAGGTACTGCCAAGATTCTAAATAAGAAAAACTTAATTGCAAGGAGTCCTAAAATAAATGTTTGAAAAAATAATTCTACAACATAAGAGAAAACCAGGCTGTGATAACATCAATGTTTTGGATGTGACAGAAGAACAGTGAGATCATCTAATCTCATCTGAACAATGAGGGTCCGTTACTGAGAGATTGAAGATGGTGAATAAGATGTTGTTATTTTTGGTTGTTTGGCCAGGGTTGGTGAAGGGAGAGCCTGCTGGAGCCTGGGAAATGCGTACATGTCCCTCAGAAACCATGAACAAGGGCTGCACTTTGCTTCACGACATCTAGAAATCTCCAGAGAGGTAAGGCACCTTTTTCAAATCAGGCGACACAGAAGGAGACAGTTTTCCCATAATGCTTGTGGTGGCTCTTAAGAGGGCATAACCCAATTTGCCATTTGTCCATGCCCTTTCTCTTAGTTCATGTACATTTTTTCCTTCAATTTTGAAAATTATTATTGAATCTGCTGCTTTTCAGGCACCATATCCCAGATCTTGACTGTCAATCCAATAAAAGTTCTCATCATGTTTTGGTTTCTTTTACCAATTACCTTAAGTCTGTGTCATCTGCTTGTTGACCTTTCTGCTGCGGGAGACTGTTTCACCTATAGCCTTATCAAAACCCCATTTTATAGTTTTGAATGTTCTGTTAAATTTCCTCTTGCCTTTCTCTGCTTGAAGGAAAATAACTTGGTATTGATGCAATGTGAAAGAAAATTGATACGTCTGTTCACTCAAGCTGCTCATCTGTGTGAAAGCTGAATTGTGGACTGAAATGCACTGAGAATGTAATGGCTGTCGTTTCACAGACCAGTGTCCATTACTTGAATTAGTCAGTAATGAGTACACAAATCAGTTTCCATGTTTCTTTTCTCGACTCTTTCCATGTCCAGGAGCCAGCTACTCAGTGGTGAGGAATTCAACTCTTTTTATCATTAGTTTCTAACAAACATCAGTTTTCCCTTCTGAACCTTTCCCTGTCATAGAAGCTAGAAAATGAAACCAGGAATAGGCTATTGGGCCCTTCAAACCTGCACCACCATTCAATATGATCATGGCTGATCATGTG
Organism: Chiloscyllium plagiosum; assembly: GCF_004010195.1. Lineage (NCBI taxonomy): Eukaryota > Metazoa > Chordata > Chondrichthyes > Orectolobiformes > Hemiscylliidae > Chiloscyllium > Chiloscyllium plagiosum. Next base: position 41,318,232 of record NC_057739.1, read on the forward strand.
ATTTCAGTATCCCACTGCCACTTTCTCTCCATAGCCTCTGATCCCTTTAGCCACAAGGGTCACGTCCAGCTCCCTCTTGAATGTACTAAACGAACTGGCCTCAGCAGCTTTCTGTGTGAGAGAATTTCACAAGTTCACAACTGCCTGAGTGAAGAAATTCTTCATCATCTCAGTCCTGAACGGTTTACCCCTTATTGTCCAGAGCCAACCACTGGGGAAGAAGTCAGCTTTTTACTTACTAATCATTCTGTTTAGGGACGTTACTACACTCCTCTAGGACAGGAAGAATTTGAAACTGGCCTTCTGGCTCAGAGTTATGGGCTCTACCCTTGTGCCACAAGCCTAAATATTTCAGCTTTTATTTTGAAAAGATATTTTTATTCAACCTGTTCAGAAATTTTGCTACACATCTCTGGAAGAGGGCTTAAATGCAGGCATCTTTGTCCAGAGATACAGGATTACCATTGTGTCAGAAAAGCCCTTTTAAAAACAAACATCAGCTCTTGCATACAACTTTGGATCTGATCTGCTTCAACAATAAAGGAACCTGCATTTCTAACTCTGACACCTGTCTGACAGAGATGTCTGACAGTGATGACCACATTCTATGAAAATATGAAACGTCATGAAAATGGGTAAAGCCTCTTGAGATAAGATAAGTCAAACCAAGTAGATAATCCTGTCCCATGTAACTCGAGAAATCAAGGAGAATTTGTACAAATAAAGAACTTACAATTAAATAGCACCCTTCTCATCCTTTGATTGTGGAATCATGACATCGAGCAGCCAATTTGCACTTAGCAAGATCCCACAAGCAGCAGTGAGAATAATGAGGCACTATATTTTCATCAGTGGTTGCAAACATTGAGCAAGATGCTAGATGGCAGTGTCTGCCCTTCTCCGTATACTGTCATGCGGCCTGTTTAGACTCCTGACAGACATTTGAGGCTTCAGTTTAATGTCTATCCTAAAAGACAGCACCTCTGACAATGCAGCACTGCTCAGCACTGCACTGAAATATTCAATGAGGTTATGAAGTTCCTGAAGAGAAATTTGAACCCAGAGGATCAAAGATAGCAATACGGCCAACTGATATAATATGAAGGAAAGATTTTATTTCCCATTCAATTGAAAAGACTTTGAATGGATTACCACAATGAGTTTGGTTCCTTCCAGCAAGCTCAAATTGATGCATTATGTGCAAGTGTGATGCAAATTGCCATTTTAAATTAGCTGTGCTGAATGATTCAGAATTTGAATACAATCACTGGTTTCAGATAAAAGCAATCTGTGACAAAGAGGAGGTTTAGCAATTCTATTTGTGAAGCAAAAGGTAAATTTAGAATTCTCAGTGTCCTGGAGAAGTGGAATTTGGGTAAATGAAAAAAACCCTCACCAACATGGTGAGCAGATTGAATGTTTGAGGATTAAGGGAAGAAATTGCAGGGGCCCTAGCAGAAATATTTCGATCAGCCACAATGACGGGTGAGGTGCCAGAGGACTGGAGTGTGGCTAATGTGTGCCTTTATTTAAGAAAGGCTGTAAGGAAAAGCTTGGGAACTGTAGACCTGTGAGCCTAATGTCAATGGTGAGTAAGTTGTTGGAGGTCATTCTAAAAGATAGAATTTACATGCATTTGGAGAGGCAAGGACTGATCGTGGATAGTCATCATGGTTTTGTGTGAAGGTAACATGTCTCACTACTTGATTGAGTTTTTAAGGAAGCAACCAAGAAGATTGATTAGGGCAGAGTGATCGACATTGTTTACTTGGACTTTACTAAAGCCTTTGACAAGGTTTCGCATAGCAGATGAATTAGTAACATTAGATCACATGGGATTCAGGGTGAGCTTGCCAATTGGATACAAAATTGGGTAAGTGTAGCAGGTCAGGCAGCAATTGAGGAACAGGAAAATCAACGTTTTGGGCAAAAGCCCTTCATCAGGAATGAAGGTCTTTCATGAGGGCTTTTGCCCAAAACATCGATTTTCCTGCTCCTGCCTGACCTGCTATGCTTTTCCAGCACCACTCTAATCTTGACTCTGATTTCCAGTATCTGCAGTCCTCACTTATGCCGACAAAATTGGGTAGGAGACAGAGGGAGATGGTGGAAAGTTTTTCAGACTGGAGGCCTGTGACCAGTGGTGATCTACAAGGATTAGTATTGGGTCCACTTTTGTTTGTCATTTATATCAACGATCTGAATGGGAATATAGAAGGCATCATTAGTAAATTTGAGGATGACACCAGATTGTGAACAGTGAACAAGGTTAAATAAGATTAGAAAGGGATCTTGATGGGCTGAGGAGTGACAGATGGAGCTTAGTTTGGATAAATGTGAGGTATTGCAATTGGTAAAATAATCAAGGACAGGACTTATACACTTAATGGTCAGGTCATGGGTAGAGTTGTGGAACAGAGACCGAGGGATTCAGGTATATGGTTCTTTGAAATTTGTGTCACAGGTAGACTGGGTGGTTAAGAAGGCATTTAGCAAACTTGCCTTCATTGCTCAGATCTTTGAGTACAAGAGTTGGGATATCATGTTGAGATTGCACAGGATGTTGGTGAGGCTTCTTCTGGAGTACTGCATGCAATTCTGGGCACCCTGCTTTTGGAAGGATATTATTAAATTGGAGAGGGTTCAGAAAAGATTTACCAGGATGTTTCCGGGAATGGAGGGTTTGAGTTAGAAATATAGACTGAGACTTTTTTCACTGGAGCGAAGGAGGTTGAGAAGGGACTTTATCGAGGTTTATAAAAGAATGAAGGGCATAGGTAAGGTGAATAGCAAGGGTCTTTTCCATAGGGTGGGAGAGTTTAAAACTAGGGGGCATATTTTTAAGGTGAGAGGAGGAAGATTTAAAAAGGACATGAAGGGCAATTTTTTTTACACTGAGTGTGGTTAGTGTGTATACTGAACTGCCAGAGGAAGTGGTGATTGTGGGTGCAATTACAACATTTAAAAAACATTTGGATAAGTTAATTAATAGGAAACATGAATGGGCCAAGCACAGGCAAGTGAGTCTAGTTTAGTTTGGGAACATCATCAGTGTGGACTAGTTGGACTGAAGGATGCTATGTGACTCTATGACTGTAATACTTTGTTTCAAACTTCGCTTAACAAGAAAAGATTGCAGATTTAGCATTGGAAACAAAATTTAGCATTTTTCATGTGAACTTAATATCAATTAACACTGTGCAATCAACGATAATTTTAGATGGTGCAAGATCCATTTCTCATCCTTTTAGCTACAGAGCATTAGTTATGACGCCCAGAGAGATGTGAATCAGACATGTGCTGGATCGATTACATTTATTGCTCTTGGTAGGCTAATGGCTGCCAAGATCAACAGTTTCAGTGAGCGCTAAATCAGCCAATCATTAATGACAAGCAAATGAGCCAGCAGATAGGCATTAACATGCGCTGGCGTGTTTAATATGAATGATCCCAGCAATAGTGAGAACCAGATAGATGCAATCTCCCAATGTAGAAACTTGATGTCAACTATGTTCTTTTAGCGGTTGAAGACCATTATGTTCTTCAAAAGACTAAGCACTTGGTGAGCTTGGGACGTTAAATGGTGCTTTATAATCAAGGATCCTCAACTTCCTTGAAGCATAATCAATATGGCAGCCTATCATCAATTTTGAACGTATTTGTTAAACGTCCAGCACCCCTTCAAAGAACAGTCACGCTTCTCTCTTCCCTCCTCATTCCTGCTTGCACTCGGATAATTCTCCTCTGCTCCCTCCTCCTTCAGAAACAGGGTTTTACTGTTCTGTGCAGGGGTCTGACCCTGGGCATAAATATGTATCACTGGTGCATTTTACATGTGGCCAGGTAAGTGATCCAACATAAAACATTCTCCAAATGGGCCTTTAGTTTTGGAAGCTGCCTGCTTCAGGCCACATTGTTGGCAAAATGCCCCACAGTGGGATCACACTGAAGAGCCAACCTGGTGCACCTTCCTGTGATTTTACTTGGCGGCCCCATCTTTGAGACCTCCTTGATAAAATTCAGACCCTGGTATCCAGCTTTTTTAACTGCTGTCCCCTGCATGACAAGGCTGAGTTATTTTGCCCTCCCTGACGTACAAGAAAACATTTTGAGTTGAACATGTAAAACTAGAGACTTTGCATTTATTTATGTAGATTTGATACAGTTGACAATGCCCTCCCCACCTGTACAATCTGCCTGACTTTCTGCTATTTTGTACTTTTCCTGAGTGACGCAGGAAAAGACAGAGGGAAAATGAAAAAGTACCTGTCTCAGCACAGTCAATCTTTCACGTGTTTAAATTAGTAACTCAAACTCTATGGTTATAAACTGCAGGACGTATAATTGTTTTGCTATTAGTGGTAACACGTTAATTAATCACGGTAATTACATCTAAATTACATATACAGAATTGGGTTAATTAGAAACCAATTCTGTTGCTGAAGAGCCAAGCTGCATTCTAAAATGTTCAGGATGTAATTGTTACCAGAGGAATAGCTTTGCCTCTATATTTGGACCTAATTTTAGCTGTGTTCTGCAGGTTAATTGTGCCTGTGACATTTTGCCCATGAATCAGGGAGCCCAGCCTCTAACTTGAGACTTGAATCATCAGACTGGAATGAGTATACAAGGGCCACAGTTGCAGGCAGCAGACTCCATTCATTTTGCCACAAGAAAAGTAAGGAGCAAACCAGCTTTTGGGTGTTCCCAAAGAGGTAGTGAGAAAGAAACAAGTCTAAGGCTGGTACACTGGATAAAGGGAGCAAGTTAAGTAGTCAAGGCAGGTAAGAGTATGGCAGAGAACGAGGTAAGACTGATGAATTAAACTGCATTTATTTCAATGCAGGAAGCCCAACAGGTAATTCAGATGAACTTCAGGAATGGTTAGGAGCACAAGACTGGGATATCATAGCAATTACAGACTCCGGGATAGGCAGGACTGGTAGCTTAATGTTCCAGGGTATAGCTGCTATAGCAAGGATAGAAAGACGGTATGAGAGAGGAGGGAGAGTGGCATTTTTGGTTAAAGATAACATTACAGTTGTACATGTGGAGGACATTTCTGGGAGAACATACAGCAAAGTTATATGGGTGAAACTGAGAAATAAGAAAGGGATTGGGGTCACCTCATTAGGATTGTACTATCTGCTCCCAATAGTCAGTGGGAAATTCAGAAGCAGATATGTAAGGAGATCGCAGGTATCTATGAGAATAATAGGGTTGTAATGATAGGGAATTTTAACTTTTCAAACATAGACGGGAACTACCATAGTGTTAAGGACTTGGAAGGAAAGGAATTTAAGTATATACAAGCACATTTTCTTATTCAGTATGTAGATGTACCTACTAGAGAAGGGGCAAAACTTGACCTTCACTTGGAAATAAAGTAGGGCAAGTGACTGAGGTGACAGTGGGGGAGCACTTTGGGGCAAGCGATCAAAATTCTACTAATTACAAAATAGTTAGGGAAAATGATAGACCTGATCTAAACTTAGTTCTAAATTGGAGTAAGGCCAGTGTTGACAGTATTAGGCAGGAACTTTCAAAAGTTGGTTGTGGGAGGCTGCTCGCAGGTCAGGGGAAAGTGGGAGGCTTCCAAAACTGAGGTAACAAGAGACCAGAGACAGTGTGTTCTTGTTAGTGCGAAGGGCAGGACTGGTAGGTATAGAGAATACTGGACGACAAATAAAAGTTGAGGTTCTGGTCAAGAAAAAGGAGGAGATATATGTCCGGTATAGACAGCTGAGATTCAATGAATCCCTAGAGATGTATAAGAGCAATAGAAGTATACTTGAGAGAAATCAGGAGAGCAAACAGGGGGCGAGAAAGCTTCAGCAAATAGAATTAAGGAGAATCCAGAAAGATTCTACCATTAAATTAAAGGCAAAAGAGTAATTAGGGAGAGAATAGGGCCCCTTAAAGATCAATGAGTCTATGCATGGAACCACATGAGCTGGGTAAGATATTGAACAAATATTTTGTGTCAGTATTTACAATAGAGAAGATTATGGGCATTAGAGAACTTTGAGAAATAAATTGTGATGTCCTAAAACATGTTGGTATTACAGAAGAGGAGGTGCTGAAGGTCTTAAATTGCAAAAAGGTAGATAAATCCCCAAGACTTGCCTGGTGTATCCCAGAACTTTGTGGGAAGGTAGGGAAGAGATTGCTGGGCCCCTTGCTGAGATATTTGTATCATAGATAGCCACAGGTGAGGTGTTGGCAGGTTCAAAGGTGGCTAATGTGCCACTATTTAAGAAAGGGTATGAGGAAAGGCCAGGAAACTATAGACTGGCGAGCCTGAAGTCAGTGGTAGGTGCATTGTTATAGAGGATTCTGAGAGACAGGTCTTGGATGCACTTGTACAGGCAAGGACTGTGCAGTTCTGGTCATCCTGTTATAGGAAAGATATTATTAAACTGGAAAGGGTTCAGAAAAGATTTACCAGGATGATGCCAAGAATGTGGGCATTTGAATTCTACAAATAGGCAGGAAAAGGTAGGGCTTTTTTCCCTGGAACATCAGAGGCTGAGTGGTGACCTTATAGAGGTTTATAAAATCAATAGAGGCATGGATAGGGTGAATAGTAAGGGTCTTTTCCCTAGGGTGTGGGAGCCCAAAACTACAGGGCGTAGGTTCAATGTGAGAGGGGAAAGAATTAAAAGGGACCTCAGGCATCGTTTTCACGCAGAGGATGGTGCGTATGTGGAATGAGCTGCCAGAGGAGATGGTGAACGTGGATTTAAGTACAACATTTCAAAGGCATTTGGATGGGTTGAGGGGTTTATGGACCAAATGCTGGCAGATAGGACTATCTCAGTTTAGGATAACTGGTTCGTGTGAATAAGTTGGACTGAAGGGTCTGTTTTCATGCTGAATAATTCTATGTCTCTATGACTCTGTACAACCAAACACCTTTGCTGATTACTCAATAAGCACTTGAATCCCTCCACAGATTTAAGTGGTTAACTGATCACTACAACTCACAAATGAGGAGGCAACAGCTTAGTTCTGGGATTTGCATTTGCGAAAGAAATTTCTGTTTAAATCTTGCCAAAAGTGATGAGAATGTTAGATTACAGTGCTGCGAAATGTGATTATGATGTTATAGATAAGAATTAGAAATACTTGCACAGAGTAGTGGTGGGAAATCTCTGGAATTATTCAAAAGGCAATTGAATATCAGACTAGCCTTGAAGTTTGACCTCGAGGACTGGCCTTAAACACACTTAGGGTGGATTGACTCCAGAGTTACCTTTGTTTCTCTAGCTCTAACTTAAAAGGATTTCTTTAGCTATGATTTGACTTTCCCTTGCAAAGCAAGGAGTATTCTGAGTTTTGTTTGCATGGCTGACTCTAGTTTCTTATTTACAAAAATGTCCACTGATTCTGCAGGTTTTGTGCATGAGTGTCTGCCTTTATGGTCTTCTAATGCTGAGCTCCTGAGCATTCTATTTGATAGTCAGTTGCAGGAACACCAGCCTTGGCCTTATGCTCTGGCATTCCTGTTAACGTAAACTTTACCTTTTTAATCTTTTAAATGCCTACTCCGAAGCTATCTTTTTCAACTATCTCTTAGCTCTTCTACTCCTACTTGCCATTCTGCCTTATATATTTTCTTGTTTAAAAGCTTATTTCAATAAAAGTTATATATACAACCAAGTATTTTTGTGGCAGAACTGAAGTATATTGTAATTGTTGAATTTTCTTTTACTTTCTATCATATTGTTCTAACAACAAATCACTCATCAGGGATTCGTTGATCTCAAACAGTAAAATGCATTGCAGCCTTTACAGCAAGCCAATTGATTAGTCTGTGCAATTTGCAAACTTGCTGCAGACTAACTGGCAAGTAGGGTCACTGCAGTGTATATGCATAGCACATGATGTCCTTTAAAAGTGGACTTTCTTCAAACCCAGGGACACATGCAACGTCCCACTAATCTCTGCTGAAAACTGTTTGAGCCTTCATATTTTTACATCTGCTGTATCATTATTGTTAAATCATTTGTTTCCATTTGATCCAAGTATGAATGATTTCAGAGCATTAATTCACCTTGCAAAATCCTGTGAATTTGCACAAACTAATTAAAGGCAGGATTGACTTAGGTCCCAGAAGTGAAATCATGTATACAAAAGAAAAGAAAAACCAGCACTCGGGAGGGCTGCTAACATGAGGAAGTTGGAACAAATTACTGCTGATGCTGAAATCTGCACTGAAGGCAAAAAATGCTAGAGTTCACAGCAGGTGAGGCAGCATCCATGGAGAGAAAGCAAGTTAGTGTTTTGCGTCTCAATGACTCTTCATCAGAGCTGACGTGGAAGTGCTGAGTTTGTGAATCAGTGGCTTCGATGCATTCATTAAATACACTTGACCTTGCAATATACTGACAGATACCCCAGATATACAGGGCAGACCAATCCCAGGCAAAACGGCAGGAAACAAATACAGTAGCGCCTCGACTTAGGAATTTAACTGTTCCGGGACTCGATTCACGAACCGAAAAGTTCGCGAACTGAATCAATTTTTCCCATTGCTCGGATAGCGTAAGAATGCTTGGACAGCTGTTCACAGCGCACGCGGCAAAGACTAACTGAATGAGATCATGCGGGACCCGAGAGCTTTTTCGTTCAACAAGCTCGTAGCAAAGCAGAACAATGGAACCACATGGTTGTACACGGGCTTTTTGCGTTTGTACCTTCGTTCGTACGTTGAATTTCGTACGTATGTTGAAGCAAAATTTTACGTACAATCCTGTTCGTAAACGGGGTCGTTCGTATGTCGAGGCGCTACTGTACTGCAGAAGTTATTATGCAAAGGAGATGATGACATTTCCAGCGTGGTGTAGTATATCATTTTCCACAGCAGGTACAGTTACAACATTTAAAAGGCATTTTGACAGGTATTAGAATATGAAGAGTTGAGAGGAATATGAACCAAACACAGGCCAGTGGGACTATTTTAGTTTGGGAAACTTGGTCAGCATGGAGGGGTTGGACCGAAGGGGTCTGTTTCTGTACTGTATGACTTCATTAAAAATAGGCTGTTTAAACCTGATATCTTTGGACTAGTGTCTGATGTAACTGGGAAGGCTGTATTTTGTTTAAAAAAGGAGGGTGGGGCAATGGCAAGTTATTCAAGAGGCAATTTATCATTGCTGAGTCTTTTACAGGAGCCTCATTACATCCTTAATTACCCACATCTTTCTTTCACGAGGAAATCCAGTTCCTATTTTCAGTCAAAAAAAATTGTGTTGTCATTCTTTACATTTACAACTATGTTAGAGAGACCCTTCCCACATCTACAGATGTTCAAAAACAATTTTCTTTTAACAACATTTTGGTAATGTTTTGAGGATAAGAACGGATCTGGAATCCTTTCACATGTCACATCTGTGTTATCAAAATGAACTTCTAATTTTTCAGGGAATTGACAGCCTGTTATGATTAAGTGTTCAGATTGTTGTCTACTATGAACCGTAAACAAGAGGACCAATGCAATAACTTTCATTTCAGTCTATGATGAAATACCCAAAAGCACATCGGGGAGTGGGCTGGCATCAGTCACAGGGACTGAGGGATGTGAGTGAAGGCATAACAGTTGAGAGAGGTTTTGCATGGGCTTTTTGAAATTGGGGACAGGCTTGGGAAAGTGGGGAAAAAAAAACAGAAGTTGCTGGAAAAGCTCGACAGATCTGGCAACATCTGTGAAGAGAAATCAAAGTTAATGTTTCGGATCCGATGATCCTTCCTCAGAACAGATTTACAGCATCTGCAGTTCTTTTGATTTTGACTTTGGAAAGTGCGGCTTTTGGGCAGGAACTCCCAGGATAAAAGGCATGATGGCCCCATCACTGAGAGCAAGTGCAAAGGGACAAAATACAAAATATTGTGGAGGTTATCCACTTCGGAAGTAAAAATAGTTGGTCAGAGTATTATTTAAGTAGTGAAAGATTGAAGTGTGTTGTTGTGCAGAGGGACTTAGGAGTGCTCGTACATAAATTGCTAAAAGTTGATTTGCGACAGATAATCAGGAAGGCAAATGGAATATTGGCTTTCACTGCTAGAGGGATTGAGTTTAAGAGCAGGGAGGCTGTGCTTCTGTTGTACACAGTGTTGGTGAGGCCGCACCTGGAGTACTGTGCGCACTTCTGCTCTCCTTACTTGAGGAAAGATAAACTGGCTTTGGAGGTGCTGCCAAGGAGGTTCACCAGGTTGATTCTGGAGATGAAGGAGTTACCCTATGAGGGGGGATTGAGCCTCTGGGACTGTACTCACTAGAACTTAGAAGAATGAGCTTCTTTCATAAAATTATGAAAGGGATAGATAAAAGTTCAAAGTTTGGGTGAAGATTTGTAGCTCGGGTGCTCGTTGTTGTGGTTCTGTTCGTCGAGCTGGGAATTTGTGTTGCAGACGTTTCGTCCCCTGTCTAGGTGACATCCTCAGTGCTTGGGAGTCTCCTGTGAAGCACTTCTGTGATCTTTCCTCCGGCATTTATAGTGATTTGTATCTGCCGCTTCCGGTTGTCAGTTCCAGCTGTCTGCTGCAGTGACCCGTATATTGGGTCCAGGTCGATGTGCTTATTGATTGAATCTGTGGAAGAATGCCATGCCTCTAGGAATTCCCTGGCTGTTCTCTGTTTGGCTTGTCCTATAATAGTAGTGTTGTCCCAGTCAAACTCATGTTGCTTGTCATCTGCGTGTGTGGCTACTAAGGATAGCTGGTCGTGTTGTTTCGTGGCTAGTTGGTGTTTATGGATGCGATCATTAGCTGTCTTCCTGTTTGTCCTATGTAGTGTTTTGTACAGTCCTTGCATGGGATTTTGTACACTACATTGGTTTTGCTCATGCTGGGTATCGCGTCCTTCGTCCTGGTGAGTTGTTGACTGAGACTGGCTGTTGGTTTGTGTGCTGTTATGAGTCCTAGTGGTCACAGTAGTCTGGCTGTCAGTTCGGAAATGCTCTTGATGTATGGTAGTGTGGCTAGTCCTTTGGGTTGCGGCATGTCCTCGTTCCGTTGTCTTTCCCTTAGGCATCTGTTGATGAAATTGCATGGGTATCCGTTTTTGGCGAATACATTGTATAGGTG
>NC_057739.1:41333787-41340740 GCF_004010195.1 Chiloscyllium plagiosum
GGAGGAAAGATCACAGAAGCGCTTCACAGGAGGCTCCCAAGCACTGAGAATGTCACCTAGACAGGGGACGAAACGTCTGCAACACAAATTCCCAGCTTGGCGAACAGAACCACAACATAGATAAGAGTTGTTTCTACTGGTGGGTGAGACTAGGACTAGGGGACATGGCCTCTAGGGGGAGTAGATTTAGGACAGAGATGAGGAAGGACTGCTTTTCCCAGAGAGTAGTGAACCTATGGAATTCTCTGCCCAGGAAAGCATTAGAGGCGGCTTTATTGAATATATTCAAGACACAGTTGGATGGGTTTTTGTATGGTAGGGGAATTAAGGGCTATGGGGATAATGCAGTTAGGAGGAGCTGAAATGATGGTTAGATCAGCCATGATCTTAATAACTGGTGGAGCAGGCTCAACAGGCCAAATGGCCTACTCCTGCTTTATTACTATCAAAGGTTGCAGGCTGTTTGTAGGATAGAGGGGTTGGCAAAAGATTACATCTAGCAAGATCGTGGGGAGATCAACACACAAGAATGTCAGAGTTTGACAGCAGGCTGTTGACTGAGATTAGAGACTGTTACCTAAGCTTTGGCTACTTGGGGAATTAGAAAATGAACAAAAGCGGGCTGAGATAAGTGGGGATAAACTAGGTTTGAACTCCTGCGGACCAGGCAAGTCAAATTGGCACAGAAACAACATAAAACAAAATTGTTGAGGACATTCCCATCTCATGAGTTCAGATGCTACACCAGGGTTGAATAATCTGGACTGGTACATTGCTGCAGTACAGAGAGTGTGCTGCACTGTTCAGATGCTGTCTTTCATATCAGAAGTTAAACCAGGTCCCTGTTTAAATGGATGTAAAGTATCCCATTGCTGCTATTCTGAAAAAGGATCCGGGGACTCCACTGGATCCTGACCGATAGTCATCATTCAACCAGAAATATCTGGTCACCATCTTTTGACTGTGTGGGAGTTCCCTGTGTACAAATTGGCGGCCTCGTTCCCCTTCACTGCAGCAATAACTGTACTTCAAGTACTTTGTAAAGTAACTCCAGGATGTCCCAAGGTTGTGAGAATCACTACATCACTGCAAGTTATTTCTTTGCAAAATGCTTTGGGGTGTGTGAGAGATCTGGTGAATCCAGGACCTTTCAGTTAGCTTAAACCTGAATTTGCTTAATATTACAGAAATTGATGTTCATTAGTCCTTGAGAAGCAACCTGGGTTATCCAGTAACCAGACATCTCTTAGACAGCAATTAAAATTTAACACAAGTAAAAGGAAAAGCTCAAAAGATGTTTATAACCAGACTTCAACTGACTAATCTTGATGGTGCCATAAACTCAGAAGAAAGGGTTGAGTGGTTTTAGAAACATCAGCAGACACTTAATTATAGTGTTTCTTTTTACTTTCTTCCCAGGATCCGTGATGTGCAAATGCATAAAATAATTTATGTTCAGCTACATTAAATTCTGATCTCCCAGTGAGCTAGTCTGTACAGCAACTCCAGATATTTAACTCTGCCACACACAAGTAAAGTACATACTGATTGACCTCGAGCTACAATCACCTCCTGTCAAGCTGTGAAATGCTAGTTTCACGAGATGGGTGTGAACACACTGCTTTTCACAGGTAATTTATTGCAGTGCATTTAATACAAACACTGAGAGCAATTAAGGGTTTATAGAGCAGTGAGTTACAGAAATTGTGTACAGAGAATGTGTGTACTGCTCAAAGGTTTAAGAGGCACATCACTTACCCCCAACAAAGTCGTGTCTGAAAAGCAAGAGCCAGAAATCTCATAAGCCTTTATGAAACAAACAGGCAAATTTATGTTTTGCGTGGAGAACTTTCTTCAAAAGAAGTGGCCAAAACTTTTGGCAACTTCTCTCCAATTGACTATCCTGCAGCTCCCCACCACCACCTCCAGGGTAGTTAGGGATTGAGAATAAATTGTGACCTAACCAGCAATGCTCACATCCTGTGAATAAACGTGAGAAGGATGTTGCTTTGTATGCTCAATGTTTCCAGAGGTTTTTGTTTTTATTTTGATTTTCAGTATTCGCATTAATTTACTTTTTGGCTTGTGCCTTGCCTCATGGTCCCAGCCTTGGCTCAGTGAGTAGAATGCTTGCCGCTTGAGTTCAAAGGTTTTGTATTCAATTCCCACACCAGGAACAGGAGCACACAAGCTAGGTTGGTACTGAAGGTTCTATCTTTCAAATGAGACATTCACATCTACGTGATGTTGTGAAACTTGAAAGGGTTCAGAAAAGATGCACAAGGATGTTACCAGGGTTGGAAGATTTGAGCTATAGGGAGAGGCTGAACAGGCTTGGGGCTGTTCTCCCTGGACCGTCGGAGGCTGAGGGGTGTCCTTATAGAGGTTTACAAAATTATGAAGGGCATGGATAGGGTAAATAGGCAAAGTCTTTTCCTTGGGGTCAGGGAGTCCAGAACTAGAGGGCATAGGTTTAGGGTGAGAGGGGAAAGATATAAAAGAGACCTGAGGGACAACTTGTTCACAGAGAAGGTGGTTTGTGTATGGAATGAGCTGCCAGAGGAAGTGGTGCAGGCTGGTACAATTGCAACATTTAAGAGGCATTTGGATGGATATATGAATAGGAAGGGAGGAATATGGGCCGGCTGCTGGCCAGGTGGGACTAGATTGGGTTGGGATATCTGGTCGGCATGGATGGATTGGACTGAAGGGTCTGTTTCCATGCTGTACATCTCTATGATTCTATGTGGATCCAAGTAATATCTAGTAACATTTCAGAGAAAAAAACAGGGCATTTTCACCATTGTGCTGGTCAATATGTATCCCTCAAACAACATTCCTTCAAATAAATTACAAAGTAACATATCGTGTTGCTATTTGTGGACGTCACTTGCCTGAAAAAGTTTGGTGGGGTGGTGCAGAGAAGGTGGTTTGTGTATGGAATGAGCTGCCAGAGGAAGTGGTGCAGGCTGGTACAATTGCAACATTTAAGAGGCATTTGGATGGATATATGAATAGGAAGGGAGGAATATGGGCCGGCTGCTGGCCAGGTGGGACTAGATTGGGTTGGGATATCTGGTCGGCATGGATGGATTGGACTGAAGGGTCTGTTTCCATGCTGTACATCTCTATGATTCTATGTGGATCCAAGTAATATCTAGTAACATTTCAGAGAAAAAAACAGGGCATTTTCACCATTGTGCTGGTCAATATGTATCCCTCAAACAACATTCCTTCAAATAAATTACAAAGTAACATATCGTGTTGCTATTTGTGGGCGTCACTTGCCTGAAAAAGTTTGGTGGGGTGGTGAGAGGGAGGATGGTTTTGTTGTAATTCTTATCTTTGTTTTTAATCCCTCAAAATCCTTCTCCCTCCCTACTTATGTAATGTTCACGAAGCCCACAACTCTGAGGTATCTGACCTCTTCTGTTTCTGAACTTTTGAAAAGCACAGTTTTAATTATTGCACCATTTGATTCATTGCTTTAGCCTTGGCGCATTGGGTATCCTGTGCACTCATACAAAAAGACATCAAGGTTGACAATCTGGTGTCAGTTAAGTGTGATTAAGCTGACTGGGCAGTGAAACCTAGTGCTACAAGGAGTACTGTGAGGCAAATGGTTAAGATATGGGTGGCTCAGTGGTTAGCATTGCTGCCTCACAATGTCATGGTCCCTGGTTTGATTCCAGCCTCAGGTGTCTGTTTGTGTGGAGTTTTCATATTCTCTACACGTGTTTCTGCGATGTGCCCTGGTTTCATCCTAGTCCAAAGATGTTCAGGTTTGCTGCCCCAGAGTATCCAGGGATGTGCAGACTTAGTGGATTAGCCATGGTGACTGCGGGGTGGAAAGGGATGGGGTGGGGGTGCTGGGTTTGGTTACATGCTCTTGAGAAGGTTGGTGCAAATTCAGTGGGCTGAATAGTCTTTTATTGCACTGTAGGAATTCTATGATTACAACAATAATTAGACTTCAAAAGCATTTCATTGGTTGTGATATGCTTTGACATGTCTAGTGGTCTTGAACTCTTCTCCATAAATGCACGTTTTGTTTTTCTGAGACCCCCCAGAGGTGGAATTAGCTCTCCTGAGCCTTTCCAGCTATTACTTCTCTTTCCTCCTTCAGGGCATTCCTTAAATCCCATCTCTTTGATCAAGCTTTTGGCTATCTGCACTTAGATTATATTATACGGTTTGGATCTTGCTTTCCAACACTCCAGTGAAGTTCCTTGAGATGCTGCACTGTGTTCTAGGCACTAGATTAATCTATGTTTTTGGAGGCATAGGTAAAGCAATCCAAAGTGAAGCTTCTCCCAATGGCAAGACTAATTTATCTTAATGTATTACCACTTGATTTTGCGATAGCGTTCAATAGAACACTTTTACAACTTCTTAGCAGCTGGTAGAACCAGGTGAGCAAGTTTACATCGGTGTACATGACATTCAGTACTGGCTTTGATAACTGTATATCCTTCTAATATTTGCTGAAGGGGTGAAATGGAGGGAATTAAGTGTTTTGCCTGTTAAATGGCTGCTGATGAGTCAGTGATACAGTGTTTGCATCCGCAATCATAAAATACAAATGATAGTGAAGATCCTGGAACCAAAATAAAGCACATTGACTTTCTGCGTGTCTCATGATTGTAGTCTTCTGCAGGCAGAGCTAAATATTAAGATACCAATCTTCAAATCCAACTCTTTATACTATCCTTTTCAGGCAAACATTTCTGAATATCCTACTGATGTTGAATAAGAATAAAATTGAACAGCAAAGTGAGGTTAATATTAAATAATACAGGTTAGCTTTGTGCCTAAATCTTAGGAGAGCAGCGAATTGCAAGAAGCATTCGAGCATTACATTTAGAACTGATGAATGCACTTGATGAATCTTGGCTTTGTGTCTTTGTATCTATCACTCTGCTTGTATGTCTGTGTGTGTGCACGGCATAGCTGTCACGTTTTTCTGCTCCTAACTTATTTGCTTAGTTAGCTATCCAGTGTTTCAAGTGTGCTTGGCCATTGAATGAGACCATGGCTGATCTTTTTCAGAAATCAGTGTCTCATGTGAAGATAATGTGTTGGAGAAGGCCATTCTGCTCCTCAAGCCTGTTCCACCATTCTCCAAGTCAGAAGTCACACAGCACCAGGTTACAATCCAACAGATTTATTTGAAATCACAAGTTTTCAGAGCTCTACTCCTTCATCAGATGATTTAAAATAAACCTATTGGACTGTAGTCAAGATTAGAGTGATGCTGGAAAAGCATACCAGGTCAGGCAGCATCCAAGGAGCAGGAAAATCGACGTTTCGGCAAAAGCCCTTCATCAGGGTCCTTTCCTGATGAAGGGCTTTTGCCCAAAACGTCGATTTTCCTGCTTCTCAGATGCTGCCTGACCTGCTGTGCTTCTCCAGCACCACTCTAATCTTGACATCTGCAGTCCTCACTTTTGCCTATTGGACCTGGCGAGGTGTGACTTCTGACTTTGCCAACCCCAGTTCAACACCAGCACCTCCACATCATGGCCACCATTTACCAAGTTAAAAATCACACAACACCAGGTTATCGTCCTGGTTTATCTGGAAGTACAAGGTTTTGGAGCGCTGTTCCTTCATCAGGTAGCTAGTCACCGTGGCTGATCTAATTGTAACCTCAAATCCACATTCCTGCCAACCTTTGATAACCTTTCACTAACTTGCTCAACAAGAATCTATCCATCTCTACCATGAAAATATTCAAGAGTTCTGTGTTCACCACATTTTCAGAAAAAGAGTTCCAAAGAGCCTGAGAGAAAAATTTCACTTCATGTTTAAATGGCTGCCTCTGATTCTCAAGTAGTGGCATCTCATTCCTAATTCTCAGAAGAGGAAACATTCTCTTCCACATCTACAGGGTCAAATACCTTACATTTTGATCAAGCTTAGTGTAATAGAGTAGGTTTTCGCCATTGGGCCATTTATTTGAGTTTGATGAAATTGACAAAATCGAAGCCTGTAGGCCTCCTGTTATCTGGGACCATGTTGAACTGGGTTGGAGTGAGAATAGCCTCATCATGATGAAACAGCTCAAATACTGGTACAACTTCCAGGCCTAACAAATCTGTGAAAAGGTAGAATAGTTTTCACAGATGTAGGGGATGGAACAGCTGTCAGGAACAAAGTTATATCATTGTGAGGTGCTGCAGAATTTTCAAATCTCTTTGTGGTCACATTCCTTTATATCTCTGCATGCTCCTCTAGCCCCTCAAACTTCTGAGATGTCAGTGTACTTCTGATTCTGACCTTGTGATTTCCTTTCGGGTGGCACGGTGGTTCAGTGGTTTACACTGCTGCCTCACAGCGCCAGGGACCCATGTTCGATTCCCACCTCGGGTCTGTGTGAAGTTTGCACATTCTCCTTGTGTCTGCGTGGGTTTCCTCCGGGTGCCCTGGTTTCCTCCCACGTTACAAAAGGTGTTTAGGTGAGGTGAATTGGACATGCTAAATTGCCCATAGTGTTAGGGGTAAATGGAGGGAAATAAGTCTGGGTGAGTTACTCTTCGGAGGGTCAATGTGGACTTGTTGGGCTGCAGTGCCTGTTTCCACACTGTAGGGAACCTAATCTAAGCTAATTTTAATGTCTCCAACATGATAGTTATATTTTCAGTTGCATGTGTCCAAGGCTCTGAACTACTCTGCCTACACCTCGTTGTCTCTCTATTGCGTTTTCCTCATTCCAACGTACCTCTTTCACCAGTTGGACATCCAGCTAGTATATCCTGATCTGGCTCTGTGATATACTTTATGATGCATCTCTAAAGCAGGTCTATCTTCTTGCATTAAAGATATGATTTAAATATGTTGTTGGATAGGATAAATAGACACTGTCTTTTCCCTGGGGTGAGAGTGTCCAGAACCGGAGGGCACAGGTTTAGGGAGAGAGGGGAAAGAATAAAAGGGACCTAAGGGGCAACTTA
>NC_057739.1:41345942-41356425 GCF_004010195.1 Chiloscyllium plagiosum
TCTTCCGAGAGATGACAGATGCGTTGAGAATACTACCTGAATTTCAAAGTGTGAAATAGGCTAATTGTTATCCCTGGGCTAAACAATCTTAAGATGTATGCTTTTGATACTCCAAGGGCTTGGCCTATTTTAAAGAAGTCTAGTGGAACCCATAATATAGGAATTCAATTGTTATACTGTACCTGTACCGGAAACCAGGGCAATATGCTTTCCAGGACATTTAATATTTTTAACAATTAATATTTTCCATATGATGTTGCAAATGTATGTCAACTGCGCTGTTTTAGATTAGATTAGATTCCCTACATTGTGGAAACAGGCCCTTCAGCCCAACCAGTCCACACTGACCCTCCGAAGAGTAACCCACCTTGACCCATTTCCCCTCTGACTAATGCACCTAACATTATGGGCAACTTTAGCATGGCCAATTCACCTGACTTGCACATCTTTGGACTGTGGGAGGAAGCTGGAGCACCCGGAGGAAACCCACACAGACACGGGGTGAGTGTGCAAACTCCACACAGACAGTCGCCCGAGGCTGGAATCAAACCTGGGAGCCTGGTGCTGTGAGGCAGCAATGCTAACCACTGAGCCACCGTGCTGCCCCAATCTCCATCAATCCAATAAAATTTAAGAGAAATGAGCTATAATATTTTAATGCATTATTTTTTTTAAGTTGGCTGCCCTAAGTACTTGTTCCCATTTCAGAGTTAGAAAGTTTGTGATTCCATCCAATATTCCCTTATGACTAGCCTGAGATACGTTTTTTTAAGTTGGCTGCCCTAAGTACTTGTTCCCATTTCAGAGTTAGAAAGTTTGTGATTCCATCCAATATTCCCTTATGACTAGCCTGAGATACGTAGTCTTGCTGTGAAATGCTATGTGTTAGCAAAGAAAGTAACATCTGGGTGCAGTAAGAGAGAACCTCTAGTATTTGGGGTGAGCATGTGTTGTCAGGGCATCTAATTGCATTCACATCTTAATGTTCTGCCTCCAATCTTTGACCCAGACGTACTTGACGTCCAACTTGCTTGGCTTGTTTATCAAAATTGATTGCCGTGACCTCAAAAGATCAATTTCATGATCTTTTGTGGTGACGGCTATCAATTTTGAAAAACAAATTTTTTGAAAATGAAATAATTTGGTTGAGTAGTTTTAGCCCTTGATTAAAGTAGCCTGAATTCCAGAAAGGTGGATACTGTACTCTGAAAGAGATAAAGAAATATTTGCGTTTATACAGTACCTTTCATGGCTGCAGAGAGGTGATGGCCTACTGGTACTTTGAGACTTTTAATCCAGAGACCCAGTTAAAGTTCTCATGTCTTCATTGAAGAGAGCAATGGATGATTATTTGGATAGAAGTGCTGTGCAGGGATATCGGAAAAGATTGGCATTAGGTAGTAGAACCAGTGCAGGCATGATGGGCCAATTGGCCTCTGATACAAACAATCCCAAAGCACTCTTAGCACCCTTTTCTTTTTTCATGGGCGTTAATGGCAAGTTTTTGGATTTGTAGTTGTTACTATCCTTGATTTCCCTTAAACTGAGCAGTTTTCTCAACCATTTTGGAGAGCCACATTGAGTCAGCCATATTGCAGTGGGCAGATCAGACCAGGTAAACTCAGCAGATTTCCTTCCTAAAGGGCATTAGTGAACAGTTGATAATAATTCCACAATTGCCATTACTGAGTCTAGCTTACAATTCCAGAGTTTTTCTCCTAATTTTTAATCAAATTTGAAATTCACCAGACCAACGGTGGGATTCAAACCCATGTCCCTGAACATTAGCCTAAACTTGTGGATTACTCACCAGGCTCTGCAGCTTCCCAAATTATTTCAAAAAATCAGATGGTACACAAGGGCTCCTTTGGCCCATTGAGTCTTCACTGACAGAATCTCCTTTAAATCTGCATTCGTCCCACTTTCCAGTACTTGGCTAATTGCCTGTTATGACATTTCAAGTGCTCAGCCAAGTACATTTTAAAGATTATGAGGTTTCCTGTTTTAACTCTCCTTCTAAGCAGTGCATTTCAGATACCCTCTGAGTGAAAAGATTGTTCCTCAAATCCCCTCTAAACCTGTTGCCTTCCACTTTAAAAATGTGCCTCCTTGTTGTTGACCATTCAATAAGGGGGAACAGCTGCTTTCTATCCACCTTGTCCATGCCCATCATAATCTTTCCACTTATTATTTTTGAAGCAGAGGTATTGTCGCAGTGTATGAAGCAACACAGCCAACTTGTCCATGGCAAAGTTCCAAACAGTAATGAGATAAAATGACCACATGACATATGTTAATGGTGTGGTTTGAAGATAAAAATTGGCTTCGGCAATAGGGAGAAACTTGCCTGTTTTTGAAAATACTGTTGATGAGATCTGCTCTACCCACCTGTGTTAGACCAAGCTTATGTTTTGAAATTGTCCAGGTCTTTAGAGATAACAGTATTGATCCAAAAGACAGACTGGCAATTTCTGTTAAATCTTATAGATTTGAATCTGGCTCTGTTCAAATCCACAGGGGTTTAATACTCATTGCATCATGCCAATCTCCAATAGGCTTTCACAAAGTGAGAAGGACATCTCCTTTAAATGGGGACTTCCTGGTCCAGATTAATAAAATCCTGATTAATTGCCTTTGTCTAATAAATCATTAGCTGTCATGTGTTTTGCAGTCAACAGTATGGGTAGATGACATTGTTTGCCTGGTCATTTAAATCCTGTAGGTACAGGATGCAGTTGAGTACATGCTCATAAAACTGTCAGCACTCATTGTCGCTTATTGCTAATTGATGTGTGTTCCTAACCGTGCAGTCTGAAAGGAACGGTTAGATGTTAACAGGTGACTGGACAGGATCCTGTGTTTTAACGTAAATAATTTTAATGGTTTGGTTGGTGCGTCATAAAATATGAAGAGCATCAAAGTAAGCAACAACAAAAGATGTATGCAAAACTATATATTCTGTCTTTAATTGTCACTCTTCATTCCTTAACTGCATTGCATCCTATGTCTCAAATTTCTCTTTGGATTGCAGTGTATTGGTTTTTGTGAGATTCTGAAGGGGATCTTGTTAAGTTGAAGCATTTAATGCCATGTTAATTATTCTTCATTAACCAACAGATGGGGCTTATCAAATGGAGGTGTGAATTAGTGACCCAGACAGACAATTTTTCCTTTATGCAACTGCTTGGAACCTTTGAGATAAAGGGGAAGACTATTGCTGTCATGTAGTTGTAAGCTCAGCTATTAACGAAGATTGAATTTAATTTCTGTTGAATTAGGCCATTCAGTCCCACTGGTCCGTGCAATTGTTATTGATCCAACTGCACAAGCCTCCAACTCCCTGAACTTTATCACTTTTCCCTTTCTCCTCAATGTACTTGTCTAACTTCCCATTAAATGTATCCATTCTATTTACCTTAACCAGTTCATATGATGGCAAATACCACATTCTAACCATCCTTAAATTTCTCCTAAATTCTGATCAGTTGCATTGTTGACGACTGCGTAAACCCTCCCACAAGTGGAAACATCTTCTCCAACTTTGACAAGTTCACATTGTGGGTTAATTTAACAAATTGAAATAAGTTGTACAGTGTGGAGCATGCTCAATTCCAGACACCATTTGGATCAGGGAGCCAAACATTCCTTCTAATCTTAATATGGATTTAAATGCAGGAGCATGGGGATGTTAAAGGACTGTGCACGTGCCCCTCTCTCACTCTCTTTCCCTCACTGTCTCCTCCAACTTTCTCTATTCCAAATTATCTCATGGCGCAAACACTATTCATGAGTTCTAATTAAAGTGACATACACAGAGGATCCTGGAAATACTCAGCAGGTCTGGCAGCATCTGTGGAGAGAGGAAAAAGTTAGAAATTTGCTTCCAGTCTGACTGTTCTTCAGAACAGTAATTAAAGTAAACAAGCTTATTAGTTTGCATTTCTTCCTCGTTCCATTAGTGTTTAAAGGCCACTTTCCTTCGAGCGGGAGTGCGTGTAAAGAGAGCATTCCACTTTAGAATCCTCAGGTGATGAAGCTGTTTAATACACTGTCTAGCTCATGAGGGGGACAAGAAGTTCACTTACTGGGACCAAATCGGAAAACTGAAAATGCATAATAGTGATGGGTTTCCTTAATGGAAATATGAGAACCATTAACTAATAAGAGCACGGGGAGATGATGTCTATAGAGTTGTTGACTGTTGGGATAACTGTGCAGCTGCTGGGAGGTATGTTAAACAGTTATTGAAATTGGAAAACAAACAAGCAGGGAACCGTCCCTTGCAAGTTCCCCTCCAAGCTACTCACCATCCTCACCTAGAAGTAGATCGCTGTCCCTTCAATGTCTCTAGGTCAGAGTTCTGGAATTCCCATCTGAACAGCATTGTGGGTCAACCTACAGCACATGGACTGCAGCGGTCCAGGAAGACAGCTCACCACCACCTTCTCAAGGGAAATTGGGGATGGGTAATAAATACTGGTCACAACCTACAAGTAAATTATGAAGATAAGAAATTAGATCAAGTGAGAAGAAGGTACATCTTAGAAAAATCTATTTTATTTTTCTGATTGTAACTAATTACAGTTTCATTCTCGAACAGCGCATGTACTTTGTCACTCCATTAGTTTAATTTGGCATCATGTTAGGCACAACATCGTGGGCTGAAGGGTCCATTCCTGTGCTGTACTGTTCAATGTTCTATTAATGTATGAGGATTATTTATTAATGTATGGAGATTATTTACTAGTGCTGGCCTATACTAGCTGCAAATAGATAAATTCACAGAAGGGCGCTTTCATTTGTAATTAATTCTACATCAGTTGAAGTTTAAATGAGATTGAAACTTGATTTTTAAAATAAAGTTATGAAATTAATGATGACAATGCATTAGTTTAAATATGGCCCTAAAACTAAACCTTGCTATTTGAAACTAACTGGAGCACTGGGATAACAATTCCTTTGTAGAAACCAGTACTATGTTACAGTTTTAGTTAAAAATCAGAACATTCTAATTGTTAAGAGGTCACTTTGAGACAATGACTTTATACCCATTTCACATGCCTTTAAACTATCAAAACTATTGAATTAATCTCACTCATAAGATGAACAATGAGAAGAACACCCTATGATATCTGTATGTTATGGTCTTACCCTCTATTGTAAAACAAGACCTAATTTTCTGTACAAAGAGGGGAAACTTCTTTACCCAGAGTGGTGAGAATTGGCAACTGGCTATCGCGCACTTAATGGTTGGGGGGACTCACATACATGTATTTAAGGGGAAATCTGCATAATTGTTTTGAAGGAGAAGTAAAAGGATGGGTATGCTGATCGAGTAAGAGGAAGGATGGTTTTGCAAGGTTCATGTGAGGCTTAAACACCAAAATAGAACATTTGGGGTGAATGGCCATTTCTATGCTATTCTCTAGGCCCACTAAACTTCTTCATTTAGATTCTTCTTGTGATCTTTTTTGAAGAATTTTCAGTATCTTTTAAGTTTTATACGAATGTAAAAATATACATGGGGCTATTCGCCATGTTAAAATTCATCAGTGTCTTTTCCCTCCGTGTTAGTGGAAGTGTATGAGCCAAGTACAAGGTGTAGGATGGGTGGCTCATTGATCAAGGGTTTTAAATTTGAGAGCTTCATAGCTGCGGGGTCTCTCTCTTGTGTGGTTTATTGCCACACATTGGGTTTGCGTTCGTTGGAAACTGCTCAAGGAGAAGAAAAAATCAAGAACTGTCTTCAGGCTTGGAGTTCCAAGTGACACGATTTATTATCCATTGACACTAAATATGGCTGCACACTAATTATAGACATGACAGACTCTGGCTTGTAGCTACATCAGGTAAAGATTCATCTATCTTCTTTATTTGTTCATACACATTTATCCTCTGGTCTGACTTCTTCCAGAGTGCTCCTTCTGTTCTAACTCTGCTCGCGCTCTCTACCTTTTTATACTCCAGCATTTGCAGCTCTATAGCATCATCATATTGTTGCTCCAGGGTACTAATATCCTTACGCAAACAAATTTGAGGTTTCCAAAGACATCAGCAGCTATCGCTGAGATACTTCAATTTGATTTATGAGCCCCATCAAAGTGTAGGTATCACAGCAAGTAGCTGAAGGAGATAGTTGCAATACATTTGCATCATCCTTGTTTTAATATCATGGTGCTTCTCTTACCTATCTCTCCCAGTCCCACAGCATTCCAACATCCTGTTTCTGCAGTGCTGGTCTCTCCCTCGCACCGATTTTTATCACTCTGTCAATGGTGGTCATGCCTTTAAGTTTTTGGCCTCAACCTCTGGACTCCCTCCCTAAACTCCTTTCTACATTTTTGTCCATGTGCGGTGCCTCACAGCACCAGGGTTCCAGGTTCGATTCCAGCCTCGGGTGACTGTTTGTGTGGAGTTTACACGTTCTCCCAGTGTCTGCGTGGGTGTCCTTCGGGTGCTCCAGTTTTCTCCCACAGTCCAAAGATGTGCAGGTCAGGTGAATTGGCCATGCTAAATTGTCCATTGTATTAGCTGCATTGTAAGAGGGAAATGGGTCTGGGTGGGTTACTCTTCAGAGGGTCGGTGTGGACTTGTTAGGCCGTAGGGCCTGTTTCCACACTGTAGGGAATCTAATGTAATCTTAATACATGTACAACAAGAGCAGGAGTAGGCCTTTTAATGCATCAAGCCTGGTCTGCTCATGGCTGGTCATCCAACTCAATTATCTGTTCCTGCTCTGACCCCAGACCCCTTGAATCCTTTAGCCTGAAGAACTATACCTCACTGCTGCCCCACAGCACCAGGAGCCCAGATGGTATTCCAGCCTCAGGCGACTGTCTGTGTGGGTTTCCTCTGGGCGCTGAGGTCCCCCCCCCCCCACAATCCAAAGATGGGCAGGTTAAGTGAATCGGCCATGTTAAATTGCTCATGGTGTTCAGGGATGTGTAGGTTAGGTGCATTAGTCAGAGGTCAATGTAAAGTAATAGGGTAGGGGAATGGGTTTGGGTGGGCTACTCATCAGAGGGTCGGTGTGGACTTGTTAGGCCGTAGGGCCTGTTTCCACACTGTAGGGAATCTAATGTAATCTTAATACATGTACAACAAGAGCAGGAGTAGGCCTTTTAATGCATCAAGCCTGGTCTGCTCATGGCTGGTCATCCAACTCAATTATCTGTTCCTGCTCTGACCCCAGACCCCTTGAATCCTTTAGCCTGAAGAACTATACCTAAATCCTTCTTGAAAATAGTCAATGTTTTGACCTAGATCACTTTGTCGCGTAGAATTCCACTGGTGAAGGAATTTCTCCTCAACTCAGTTATAAATGGCCTACCTCATATCCTTAGACTGTGATCCCGAGATGTAGATTCCCCAATCATTGGGAACATCCTTCCTATAGTCACCTGTGTAAGCTTGTTTAAATGAATTTGCTCCTCCTGCTTCATTCCTGTAAGCTCCTGTGAATACAGTTCGAACTGATCCAGTCTGTCTTCCTACGTCAGTGCTGCGTGTCATAAATCTGGTCTCAGTTCTCCATCTTGGTCCCTCAAGACTCTCCTTAAACCTGCCAGGTCACCACTGCTGTGCACCATAGCTGCTAAATGAAACACCAAAGTTTCAACTGTGTTGATGAATTCATTTGTTTATGTTGTTCAGAAAAGATACAACGTGAAACAATTCCATAAAGAATTTCTGGAATTGGTAAAATTGGTGGAGCTTTCACCACATCGTGTAATGCACATATACTGTTACTTCCCATTAACCATACTGATCAGGACAACCAAATTATTGAAAAAGAGCTTTAAATAATTTCCGCCTTAAAAATAATCCTGGTATCTGGCCTAATACTGGTACCACTTTTAAACAAACCTCTCTGGGTTAGATTGCTGTACTGTATGAGTGGAATTTCTTTTTACTGCCATCAATGCGCATTAATGAATCCACTTCAGACATTCACGAGCTGTAAAATATGATCTATTAGTGGTGCTGACGGTACTCCCACACCTGTGGTATTCACTTGTAGGCAGCACAGTTCCTGAATCGCACCTGTGTTTCAGAGCTCAGAACGCACACGGGAGTATTTGTACGAACCATAAATGTCCATAGAAGGCATAAGGCAACACCTTCTTTAATTGCGGTTGAGTTAAATTAACAGATGTAAGAAGAGTTAGGTTTCATCTTAGACATTTTGAACGACATGCCAAAGTGAGCAAAACGCTACTGTGTTTCAGAGCAAAGCCAGCATCTGTGTCACGGTATGTGTTCTTCTTGCCTTCTGTTGCGTTAACATTTCTAGTTATGTAACATGCTATCGTTGAAAGATTTTTACTTTCTTAATAATGGAAAGGCACTAGTTTAGTTCTATTTGATATCGGAGGTTAAAATATAAAACCATCAGAATGTGCGAAGCATGCTGTATCTGATTATATAGATGGGCAAGATGAATTTATGGCGTTTATGTGATCATAAATGGGTTTGGGGAGAATGAAATGCCATCATTTTAACCACATATAGTATGTCATTTTTGACATATTTCATTACTGTGCCTCAAGAAGGACAGTCTTTCATTTACGTAGCAACTTGCACAGACCCAGGGACCTCCCAAAATGCTCTACAGTCAATTCAGTGTTGCTGAAATGTGATTGTTCAAGCAGTGAGTGAGGTGTTGAGAACATAATTCTGCTTGAAACTAACCAGCAGCATGAGTTAGATTTACTTGTGTATTAACATGAACCTTAATGGATTCTAATTTCAATGAGTGAGTTAAAATTATATGATGATGCCAAATGGTAAGTGCAGTATTTTCTTGTCCTCAGTCTTTCACCTTCATTCTCTCTCTCTTTGGGTGATATTATGTAAGAAATCCAATGAAGTATGATTGAAATGCAGTCACTATAAAGTGCTTTTCAGGTATTCTGAGATCATGAAAGATGCTATATCAATGCAAGTCCTTAAAGTTGTACACTGTTCCACCACAAATTTACTTGAATTCTATCACTCTACTTTTATGTTTTTTTTAAACCAGATAAGAACTGGACCCTCCTAAGCCCCATTCCTTTTAGTATTTACCATTCCTCCCACCCTCCCCTCACCAAAAGTGATTGGAAACCTATGAAAACAAATTCTCACTGAGGGAACGTTGCATACTCAGTGTATCTCCTGTATTTAGAATTCCCTGAGGTGGTTGTTTCCTTTCCAGGGAAAGGAAGTATTCAGTAAAGCCCTACAGAAATAATAGAGCAATTTTAGAGTACAGACTAGAACTTGGCAGTGCTCAAATTTAGCCCAGCATTAAATTTTTAGACCTTCACGAGTTGATAACTTTATTTTTGAGGTTGAGCGGATGTGCTAATTGTGAGCATGTGGTACCTACTTGCAAATAATCACCTGCTGGAGTTGACAAGAAAAATGCTCCCAGTGCCTGCATTATGAAGCAGCTTAACTTGTTTCCGGAGTGTGGAAGCAGTTTGATAGTTTGAGTTCCTTTCCTGATCCTCTTTATTGATGTCTTACATTGTTTCCTCCTTGCAAGGGGCTATTGAAGGTCATCAGACTTTGGCACCTCATTCTCAACGGCCCCGATTGCTTGAAGGTGACAGAGGTTCTGCGTTTTAGATTTGTTTTAAGAATTAATTCTGCTACATTACCTAAAACTGCTACTGCCTTTGCAGATTGTCAAGACCATTTCGCAGCCACCTGATATAACTTATTAATGAATGTGCATTCGAAAAATCACATTTTTCCTCTTCTCTCCATGTCTTTCAGAGATGGGGAGAATTTTTCAATTGGCAACATGGGTATGAAGTAAGTGAATGCAGCAGCCAAATAGCACACAATGAATTTCAAAGAAAATACCATTGAATTAAATGACTAGAAAATTGTGGTTTTTATTCAAGTGTTGATTGCGTGACAGATCTTGATTGTGTCATTGGGAAGCCTTAGGGGAAAGGGCAAATTGATAAATCCAGCGCACAGGCAGTAGGCTGAATGGCCTCCTTCTGAGCTCTGTTGTTCTGTGACATGCCCTTTATGTCATAGGGTCTTTTAATAGGCTGGGGCTACTTTCCTTGGAGCAATGGAGAGTGACTGGATGATCTTATAGAGGCTTGTAAAATCATAAGGGGCATGGATAGAGTAAATAGTCAAAGTCTTTTCCTCCAGGGTATGGGAGACCAAAACTAGAGGGCATAGGTTTTAGGTGAGAGGGAAAAGATGTAAAAGGAACCTTGGGCAACTTTTTCATGGAGAGGGTGGTGTGTGTATGGAGTGAGCTGCCAGAGGAAGTGGTGGAAGTTGGTACAATTACAACATTTAAAAGGCATCTGGATGGGTACCTGAATAGGAAGGGTTTAGAGGGATATGGGACAAATGCTGGTAAATAAGACTGGACTGATTTAGTATGTCTGGTCGGCATGGACAAGTTGAAATGAAAGGTCTGTTTCCCTGCTGTTCCTCTCTATGACTCTTTGACCATTTTTTAAAATGG